>NW_011967206.1:854066-870343 GCF_000949405.1 Vollenhovia emeryi | reverse complement strand
TCAAGTAAATCTAATTTTAGTAAATATATTTTCTAAAATTAAGAAAATTTTTTTCTCAGTACACGAACGCACGCACGTGCGCACCCTAACCGCGTGCACGCGTATTTATAGGTTTATACGAGCGACCAAGACGATAAGTCGAAGTACAAAAGTGACACAAATAAATTTAATAAACTTAATGAACTAACGTGACGTTAAATAACGTAAAAATATAAATACAGTGAAATATGTTTAATTTCACGGATTGATTTTTGATGACATTGCCAATGAAATTATTTTCTCAATATGGAAGATACGGTCTTCGAGAATAAAACCGATAGCTGATTAATTGACGATAACGAAGTCGAGCTAAGTTCGTAACGTGATGTTTCATCGATCGCCGTAGGGATCGAGTCGAGCTGTGAGAGATACATAGAACACAGAAATACGTCTCTGCAGTAATGTCGATAATTTACGAGAATCGTATTCTCACCTGGAATAAAGCGAGCTGTTTTAATCCGTGACCTTTCTCGATATCTGTTTTTTCAGCCACGCCCTACTTCCACGACAATGCTTTAGTATATCCCTTGATTTAAGATCTATTCAGCGAATCGAACGAAAGGGATCGAGGCTATCGCGTATTCCCGGCCGATTTTATCTACCGTTCATTTGCACGACTTACGCTCATCCCGTGTGACAGCGATCACGCTTTTTACATTTTATATCATATTGTTACTTACACTATTTTATTACGACATAAATAATTATCAGTAACATACAATATATACATAAAGAGAAATACTAGCTTGGAACACGTTTAAAGCCTCGATCAAGGAAATTAAGATCGCTAAACGTCCGCTAATCTATCGGAGAGAATTTTCTCTTAAAATTTATCCTGAAAATCATGTAATCGTAGGACAATACGGCATTTCGAAGAATTTTATGTATGGTAAAATGTATGGTAAAATTTCAAAAAACTCTCACAAAGTTCTTCTCGAAATGCCATGTTGTCCTACGATTACATGATTCTCAGGATAATTTTTAAGAGAAAGAAATAAGATTTTTTAAATTTTACCATACTAGTAAAATGTATGATAAAATTTCAAAAAACTCTCATAAAGTTCTTCTCGAAATGCCATGTTGTCCCACGATTACATGATTTTCAGGGTAAATTTTAGGAGAAAATTCTCTCCGTGACAACGAAGGTAACGAACTTTCGTTGAAAGAATGCTACTTATTGTTCTGCATTCGGATAATCGTCCTACGAGAGATTCGTTCAGTTCCCTGGGCAGACAATCGCGATAAAAAGTTAGCAAATGATCGGGTATTAAAAAATAACAGGTTTCGTTACCGACTTTTGACATGCACAGCAGCATACTGCGATCGTTCGCTGTTCTCACGCACCAACCGCCACCGCCGCGGGGCGAAAGGAAAGAAATCCGCTCACTTCGTGTAATTGCGGTCTGTCGACTGTTAGCTCGCCTTGACTAACAGAACTTTGCTCTAACATTGCGCTGCGATGCGAGTCAGTTATAAATGTAAAGAGATTCTGGCGTATTCTCGGAAGCAATTGCCAAGAAAGTAAGAGATATTTATATGCGCGCAGTGAAACTCTCAGCCTAAATATGTAAAGTTTAAAAGTAAATAAGATAAATTACGAAATTTTCCTAGACATTATTATTGCATTTTATCTACAACTAGACAACACAAGCGCGCGCTTCGCGCCCGCCATTTGCTCTCTCTAAAAATTCGCATGGTTTGACAGCTGCAAATAACACGACTGAAGCATGTCGTATCGCACAAGCGAGACAGCCAATCAGCATCTCGGAAAAGCGACAACAATACTTCGAGACTTTCGACTCAATATGCCTAATTCTACTATATAGCATACTTGTGCAATTTGTTTGTGAATCTTTAAAACATTTCACATCCAATTCTCGTGTTAAAACTACTCGTCGTTCTACAGAAATTGAAAGATTTACGAAGTGATGGAAAAATTAATCGATTCAAGCTTTTTCTCTGTATGTAGACATTACAAATGAAATCAGAACGAGTCGATCGCGAGAATCGATCGTGAGAAAACGAGAACGAGTCGCCAAGAAACTTCTCTGGAAGCAGAATCGAAGAATCTTGCTGTACTGGGAAATTCGATGGGAATAGATTTCCGGCGTATTCTCACGTTCGGCCTTTCGCAGAAGTCACTATTTCCCGTTCGCAGATTCAGTCGATTCTTACTAATATAGGGCAGTAGCACATGAGTTTTTCCTAACACACTAAATATCTTTATCCATGATACTTAATGTACATAAATACTTCGCATTATATTTTTAAGTAACTAGTCACGTATTAAAAAAATATAGGCATATATTTCTTCGGTGTTTTGAATACTTGAATACAATTGTACTCCAATCGCCATGCATGCGGTAATCGCGCCGTATACGACAAGCGTTACATTTAAATCGGATACTATCAAGCAAATCGTGATCGTCGATGAAAGGTTTAATTGGTGATGTGTAAACGACGGTACGAAATATAAGACCACGGGTTAAACTGGTATCAACTGTAATTAAGTAACGTCGTGTCGAAATCGTTTCACAACGGGACCTACATTGAGCAACGCGCCTTGAAGAAATCTGATTTCAGTCTCGCGCGCGAAACTTTTCGTCAACGAGACGCGCCGTTAGCGTCTAACGGTGCCATGAGGTCAGTGCGATGGCGTTTTACCAGTTGGCGCAATAGACATTATCTCGTACGTTGATACGTCGCGCGTTATCGCGGCCCGCTAAACACTAACTCATATTGATTTCGAGATGAAAGGTAAAAAATTTACCAAAACAAAAATCTAGGCTACTTCAAACGCACTGAAAGAAAATTTTTCGCTATTGCAGCTAATCATGGCTCGCTAAAAATATTTTGCTGCCACTACTATAAATTTCTAAAGCACAGCAAACGGTTTGCGGTCGCACCTAATACAATAGGCACAGTAGCAAAATATTTAGCTATCACAACTAAATATTAAGCTGTCCATATTTTACAACTGAAATTTAGTTGCCACGCGCAGGTTTTAGCTACGGCAGCTGCATTTTTCCATGTAATAATGCTTTGAATGAAATAGAATTGTAAATTTAAAATATTAAAAAATTTTGCAATTTTGAATTCCCCCCTTCTTATTCATCAAAATTTTTGCAATGTTGAACATTTATATCAAAAAAATTTATCGTATTTAATCAAGGCGGTTTTACGAATTGAAAAAAAACGCCATTAATTCGCACGAGTGCGCGTCACTGAACTGCTACTGTATTCCTGTATTAGCATTTTTACAACGGAAAATATGCGCGTGTTATTCCTGTTTAATCTCGTGTCTCTTCCGAGCGAATGATTCAGTGAGTTTCCCCCGTTTGAACAAAAGTGGAGAGAAAGAGAGACAGAGAGAAAGAGAGAGAGAGAGAGATCAGAAAGGAATTCTTTTCATTCCAGTTGCCGAAATAAAGCTACCATTTACGGTGTGTCATTTTTCACGGATACAAGGCAAGCGGCGGAAATGGACCATGAATGGAACAGGAAAGATCCGGTCAGGTCTCTCCTTTTCCATTCATCTCTCAAACGCTCATTTGTGAAATCGATTGATGGGTTGAAACTTTTTTTTCATACAGAAACTCAGACAGCGTCAGAATAAATGTGAAAAATCGGACTCGTGTCATTGTGCGAGGCGCAATGAAATCCCGAAAGGTCAATGCGACGTCGAACAGTGACGGTGCGATAGCTGCTTTTTCTCTAAACGTGCAATATGGTCCAAACAGCAATATCGCGCGATACCGACCTTATGGTGCTTTTAGAGAGTGCGTTTATCACATACATTACAGGCTGTACAGAGAAGCAACTTCATAAAAGATTTATTTTATTTTATTTTATGTTATCATGACGATTAATTTCACTTTAAATGATTTTTTATCCGATATTTTTACCACTCGTGCCTCAAAAGCGTAATGTGTATACAGTCTGCTTTGATTATTTGAAAGGTTTAATATAAACAGCGATTTTCAATCTATTTTTTTTCAAAGCGTAAGAATATTAATTTAAATTTAATTTTTTCAAAATTTTAAAAGATCTATCAGTTTACGAAATTATTGTTGTCACTAAACTCTTCTCAGTACTCCAATTGGTGATGAATATATATTCAACAAGAGAGAGAGAGAGAGAGATAGAGAGAGAGAAACAGAGAGAGAGAGAGAGAGAGAGAGAGAGAGAACAAAGAGAATACTAAAAGTATGCACATAAAGTGACGATGGGAGGGAAGTTTGGTCGAGGGAACTATAATTGCAGCGGCTTTTTCTTTCGATTTGGTTTCGAAGAGCAGGTGGCTGAACGAACGGGCTCTACAAGTAGGTTCCCAAAATGTCGATGCAGAGGTCCCCGGATTGCAATCAACGCGATTTTTGGACGGTGGGGAGTCTTCGTGTTATTAGTGTTCACGTGTTTCATCACAAAGTTAGTCACACAAATCTCGGGGACCGCATTCCTGCCGGGCTTATTAATCTTGTCAACCTTCGCCGAAAATAATGTACCTCACATTATTCCTAACAACGATGTCAACTAAATGCACGATTTATTGCAGAAGTTAAGAGAACAACGTAAAAAAGTCGAATGCTTTAGATAACTTGAAGGAACATTGCAACTCATTAGCGTTGTAATTATTAATAATAATAAATTACAAGATCCATTTAGAGACGAAAGAATGTCTCGATTCTTCTGTTTTTTTAATTCTGACTTTACAAGTTAATTTTATAATATTAACGTTAAACATCTAAATGGTTAACATTTTAATATTATGTTACAGGATATCTAAAAATATTCTTAGAAGTGGTTGCTTCTAAATAAAATTCAAAAGAGGAACAAGAGTCGCGTAACTAATATTCATTAGTCACACACTACTTTATATTTGTCGCATTTGTTTCCCAGATAAACTCTTGCCCTTAGGACCAGTTTCACAAACATCGGCGAACATCGGCTAACCAGAGATTAGTTGACTCCCTAAATTTTTCTATATTATTGTCCAAGGCCCGGTTTTTCATTTTCAGGTTAACTGTTAATAAGAAAGTTAGTCGACTCTCTGTCTTTTTCTATATTAGAAGCAAGCCCTCTATTATGAGATAGGATTCTAATATTAGATAGCAAGTTTTCAACGTCCAAATTCAATCACAAATCTTTTTCGCAACGATTACACGATCTAACAATCAATTTTCCCCTAAACAGATTTCACTCCGAGGGCAATAAATCCATGATGGAACCAACAGACGATGCCTATTAATTCAGCAGAAGCTCTGGGAGCCTATCTCATAATAGGGGACTTTCCTCTATCATCTAAGAAGAGACAGAATCGACTAACCTCTGGTTAGCAGTTAACCAAGAAATGAAAAACCGAGCTTAAGAAGAGAGAGAGAGAGAGAGAGAGAGAGAGAGAATCGATTAACTGGAGGTTTGCGAAACTGGCCCTTGGCAGAGTGGCTCGCCGAACCATAGCACGTAGCTTCCGCGGGAGGTGAACGGAGAGTAATGACTCGTTTGAACAACTTACGAGTCAACGCGTGTAATATCCTCCGGTTCTTTAATTAAGATGGTCTTCGGCGATCGATGAAAAATAAAAGGCGCGCGCGGCGGCGGGCGTCTGGCCGCGGCGCAATTTCTGCCGCCCTAACGGTACCGACGAATTCGTCGACGGAATCGCGAAATTCGATCTCCCGTTCCTTCCCCACGCGCTCTTTCTCTCTTTCTCCTTGTGTCGGTCTGATTTACGAGGGCAAAAACCCTTCCCGTTCATTTCTGTCACTCAGCCCGTCCAATTTACCGCACAATTTTCGACGTATAACTACGCAGACAGGATCTATGGCAGAGGATCTACCGGTGACTGACGTTCCACGTTCTCTCAAATTGTGCAAATCGTGTTCCGCGAATTGCGAACACAGATATCTCACGGACGCGTGGAGCAAAACCTCCATTTCGAACTCCGAAATGTATATCACGTTCTACGAGTGTTCCGACATGTGAGAAGCGATACATCTTACTTTCGAATTTTAAACGTTACGCGAATTCGATTTCAGCGGAATATAAATCGACCTTTTCCTGATAACACGTCGCGCTATAAATTTTACTGTAGCATAAGCTGAGTTTTAGAACTGAAATATAATAGTTTGTCACACATAAGATAAAAAGAAGAGCCTCTGCTCCGACGATAGTACACAGTCGTGCATAAACGCGCGCGGAGCTAAAGAACTTCGTCGAGTGGAGCATCGGGATCAGCTGGTCGTAGGGTAAATCATTCTGAACTTTGCGATAAAGCTCTCGCCACGTCCGTCGCGTTTATCCCGTTGGCGCAAACGTAATTTACCGCTTTGCCATTCTTTCCACGGACGGGCCCTATTGCGCCCGTGCGCCATTTCCTGCTTCCCGGCGAAATTAGCATAGAGAGATCGACGCTGGAAAGGCGAACGGGGGACGGTGCAGCGAAATGGCAGCGAGCGAGCGGCGACGTGTCGCAACTGACACGGCTTTCGCGAAACCGCGCCGCAGATTCGCTCGGTTTCGCTTTATCGGCACGTCGGAATAATTTCATATAGTCCAGGCACGGCGCAATAAGCCCCGGCAAAGTAGATCGTGGATTTAGACAACGCAAGACCGCTACGAATCGTCCATGTGAAACGTCTTACGCTTTATTTATGCCTCTCCCCCCTCGCTATATTACGATCGGATATCTCGACAAGACGATTTCTGCCTTCGCTCGAGAGCTCGTGACACGCGACAGTGCGACTGCCTGGGCAGTCTTTACATTGAATCGTTTTGACCCGTTAGAAAATATTTCGTGAAACGTTAAAACGATGTACGGAATTGCTCAAGGTAAGGAGGTTCGAGCGTTTGACCAAATAAAACATAAACCTATAATATATAGATACATGATACAAAAGATAATCGAACTAACAATGTATAACAGAAATTTAAATAATTTTTACCGTATCGTTTACTAAATATTTAATTATAAAGTAGTATGCAAGCACGTATGACCGTATAATTTTCCAAATTTCTTCTTATTCTTAACACATTTATATATAAGACAGAAGTTAAAAAGCTGTCGCAATTAAAGAATATTTTAGTGAAAACTAACATAAGTTTACTGTTGCGTTTCAGGTAAATTTAGATTTTTCAATAAAACAATCCGTGAAATCGGCCAGGAAACGATGACATAAGTGGAAATATGATAACGTCACATGTAAAACAAACTGTTTTCAATACTTATTAAGTACAAATGCAATTAGTTAAATACCAGTGTTAATTTATACACTTCTAACTCGAAAAAATTTAAATTGATTATTTATTAAATAAAATAACAATTACATCCTACGTTCATATTTGCTTTTTATCTGTCGGTATTTGCACCAAATGAGAGACTTAAAACTTTTAATTTGCTATTTTTTAAATATTTGACAACTTTTAAAATACTAAATAATTACATATGGCATTTACGAATATAATCTTTATAATATTATTGCGAAATTATTTTTTAGCGGATAAAAATTAGCCATTGAATACAATTTTATTAATAACACGTTTGTTGATTTTTGTCTTAACATTTTATTTCTTTTGTTACGCTATGAATTCTTTATGTCGAAAACAGTTGTGTTTCTTTTTTAGACCAGTCGTAACTTAAACAAGCAATACTAGAAATTGCCTTTAAAAGATAATAATAAATCACATGTGAAAATCAGATATCAGCAAGTATGCGATATGAATTCCAATCGCGTGTTCGTTACATTTGAAGAAAACGTAGCTGAAAATAACAAAGCTAATTCGCAGCCCATTGTGTACAAAGTATAATATTATCCTCTCTTGAGATCTTGTCCTTATCGTCATGAATATTTTTTCTGACGGCATCGTTCGGTTATAGAGCATATGAAGTGTAATGTACACGTGCCGTTTCCCGGATAAAAATAAACGAGATGCACAGAGTGCCCTAGATTCAAATCATCAAGTCACCTCAAACACGCTTAATCAATCCGAAATCGATTTCAACAGAAATATCGCGAGCGATCCTAAAATGATAAACGACTAAAAATAAAGGCGAAGAACTCTTCTTTCAAGTAGGGAAGAAAAACGATGCTAATCCGTTTAACGATAAATTGAGAGATTTCCAATTTAACTTCGACTTTATTATTAGCTTAATTTAATCCTTTGTCTCTTTCTAGCTGCCCCCTTGGAAAGAGACAAAGGATGATTCAAAGTCAGATCAAAGTTAAACGACGTTGGTGCAAACCGAGGTAAATGTTAGAAATGAACGTTGAATTATTTGTCGAGACGCATTTGTTACAACAAGATCTTTTCCTTTAACCCTTTCTACCATCGTCAACGGGACCCGCAAACTTCGTAGAAGAGAAGATTGATCGCGAAGATTGATCTCTCCTAAATAAGGAATTTAAAAATCACCGAGAAGTATTCGATGTTAAAATGCGGGGTCTCGTCACAAGTGTGCTCCAAAGTCAGAACTGGGACGTATGCGTCTATTCCTCCTCGCCGGTTCTCCGCTGCGTCATAATAAGATTCTCGGAAGCATTAGATCCGCCCTGTTAAGTTTCGCCAATATATCAAGATAATTTCACGCAGCGGGAGGGCGGGGGACGCGAGTAGACGCCCGATCGTCCGCGGTGCCGGAGTGTACCGAGGCAAGATTTAATACGCGCGACCGCGTGCACTTACTCCGATAACCCGTGTTTAGCTTGGGTGCATTCTTCGCAATTAGCCCGAGGGAAGGAGGACGTCGCCGATGCGAAAATGCGACGATTCATTCGCCGCGGTTTGAATTAGATGAGGCCGTGTCGCCTGTACTTTGGCTCTTTTGATCTCTAAACCGTAAATTATTCGACGCCGGGACTCTTGCTTTGTCATGTACAGCGCGAAACTCGGTCTATAATTTCGAGAGCTCGCACGAAAGATATTTCTTGGAACGGAGATTCGCGGCGAATCGTAATCTTTACATGTTTCGCGATCAATCTTCTTTTCTACGAAGTTTATGAATCCCGATGACGATGGTAGAAAGGGTTAAAGGAAGAGCTTATCACAACAAATGTGTTTCGACAAATAATTCAACATTCGTTTGTAACATTTACTCCGATTTTCACCAACGTCGTTTAACTTTGATCTTAGTTTAAGCCATCTTTCGTCTCTTTCTAAAGGTCTCTGTCCACGATGTTAGAACTTGCTCCAAGTTCTAGTTCTGAGAAATGTGTAGCCAACTTGCAGCTATTCCATAAAAGCTGCAAGTTGATTGGCGAAACTAGAACTTGGACCAAGTTCTAGCATCGTGGGCACAGGCCTTAAGGGGACAGTTAGAAGGAGGCAAAGGCTGAATGAAACTAACAGTAAGATCGAGGTTAAACGACGTTGGGGAAAATGGGCATTAATACGTCCGACAATTATCTTTTTAAGCTTTGAGATGAGAAAGCTTGCCTAAAAATTTTTTACTTAATAAATAATTCGGATATTATTGTATTTAAAAAAGCATGTAACACTGACCTCGATTTACAATAAAAAACAAAGATAATCCCGTTTACACAGTTGACAGACGAAATAATATATTCGGAATACATTGCACGTGATCGTCAGAGTCACTAATGTTTCCGCGTACGCGCGTGTTTGCCGCGTAAATATCATCGCCGTCCGCAAAAAGCTGATACATTATCGAGACAGATGTAACAATGCGTAACGCATTTCAACGCCGCTTCAACTCGCGTGTATAATCATTACGCGCGTACGCTCCCCTTAAAAGTCTCGGCACTCTTCTGGCGCGACGAGCGCGCTCTGTAATTTTGTACTTTGTAATTACGATTATACCGTGGCACGTAAAGGCTTTGTACTTTTGACCGCCGTACCTAGACTGTCTCGGTGCACAATGCCGAGAGAATGTAACGCACTTTATGCGATCCTCCGCAAACGAGAACGATGAATATTTCTCTAGCGAATTCGATTTTGCGCGTTGCAGCGCGGAAAGAATTATTTTATGTTGCGGCAAAGCGGTAAAATTATCAAAGCTCAATTAAATTTTCAATTTAATTAAATTTGCAAAAGTGCAGACTGAATTGAAAATTTCATTTCTTTTATGTACAGACGGAAATAATTAAATCGTTCTAAATGCACACGGTGTAACATTTGAATTTACAATAATTTTTTATTTCACCGCACACACGTAGATTTCTTTGCGAATAATGAAATGTGATAAGCACCGTTCAGACAGCTATAAAACATTTTCCGAAGCGGACAGCGGAGGCCTGTGTTTACCCAGGATCTTATTAAGTGAATCCTCGGAATCTGTTACCGATAAAACTCCGGAATCTCGATCTCCTCGTAAATCACGTGCGCCCTTAAATGCAGCTTTGTGGAACGACGCAACGTATAATTGTTGCATAATTATCGAGTCAAAAATCGTTTAAGAGCCGTGGGTGGCGTGAGAGAGCTGTGCGGAAGTGGCTAATTAACACTCGTTGCTCGCTCGGACAAACCGGCGATGTCCGGCCGTTCATTCCGGCAATACCCGCGATTTTAAATACCGCGATGTAATTTATCTCGCGAGCGGTTTACTATTAAATGTCCTACTATCGAACCACCGGGCGTATATCTCACGTCGTTTCGCCAGCACACTACGACTCGTAGCGATAACGCGATGTTGCGGTAGGTGATTCATCGGCGAATATGTATAATTTCAATATTAAATTTCTCCCTGGCGCTCACGTGCCTTTAATGCAGAGTCTTCGGCGTAAAAAAAAAGGTTTGTGGAAATACATTCGTGAAGACCTGTGTCCACGATGCTAGAACCTGGACCAAGGTCTGGCATCGTGGACACTGGCCTTAAGAAATGTGCACGAACCTTCTTATCTTTAAGATTATCTCGAGGAGATCTGAACTTTTTGTAGCCAAATCAAGAGAGACTCTTCCAAACCTTGGTTCCGAGATGAGAAATGCTATAAATATGCGCGTGATTTTAAACTATCGTAGATAGTTGGCCGCTATTTCTACACTGAAACAAAACTGTTGCTAATATGATTAAATATGTTTAGTTGGGGGGTATTTCTTTATTTCGAACGTATGTTTTTAAGTTAAACATACGTCATCTATCGAAACGTATATGTTTTTCTGAATTAACTTCTGAACACTTGCGACAATCAACAAACATTTGCCTGACAGCCCGTGCCTGCCGCACGTAGTTGAACCAAGAAATACAATTTTTATTCACCACTTTTTTCCCCAGCGTAGTGAAATATCTAACAGGTGTATTGATTTATAAGATCGCTTCGGTGATTCAATGCACCACTTTAAGTTATATAAATCAACATCAATATCCGGAATCATGTTGGCGTGGTAATCTACACGGTGTTTAGCATAATTATGCTAAACAATACGCATCTTTATCACATACTTAATTTATCGCGCCGGCTATCCGGCCGGACGATCGGTAATTTTAACAAACCGGAAAGACCCGTTCGTCTACCTGAGTGCACTCCGCCGTCGATATCGGCGTCCTCGAAGACGGACGACTCGATGCATTCGTCATCGGCGGCAGCGGGATCCTCGGTGGTCTCCTCGTTGCTGAATCTCTCGTTACCCGCGCGAACATCCGCTTTCTCGGCGACGCAGGGACTGTCGACGGACGCGTGCCTGCCGAGCCGCACCAGCGTGCTGCTGCTCCTCGCCAGTTTCGTGCTGTGCGTCCTGCGGATCAGGAGATTCGTGAGGGTCGTGTTCTGCTTGATCCTGGGCTCCTGATGGCCGAGCCTGTGGTCGCGGCCGGACTTGGCGGCCGGCTCGACGGCGCTCCTCGCCGCGGATCTCTCCTCGGCGGCGTTCGCCGGCTTCTTCCTGGACCCGGCGTCCCGGTTCTCCACCTCGAAGCACGCGATGGTGTTGTTGAGGCGGCTGTCCTTCCTGCTGGCGGAGTCCTTCCTGCCGGTGAACCGGCTCTGGAATCGCTCGATCGTCTTGAACGACCTCGTCCGCTCGACCTTCTTCCTCTGCTCCGCCTGGCCGCTCGGCGTCGCGGACGCCCGCTCGCACTTGGACGCCTCGAAGATCCTCGTCAACGACTGCACCTTCCCCCGCACCTCCGGCAACGTCTCCTCCGCGTTCCTCCTCGCGAAGCCGTCGTTGTTGCTCAGGGTGCGCGTGAGCGAGCCGCTCGCCGGCGTCTTCGACGACGCGCCGCCGATGGGGAAGGTGTTGCAGGCGAATTTCTCGCAGCTGCCGTCCGTCGAGTGGCCCTTGACCAGCTTGGCGATCGGCTGCCGCGCCGCCGGCTCGCCGCCGTCCAGCGGCACGTAGAACGTGGACCGCCGCTTCGGCGACTCCTCGGGACTCTCAGCGGTCAGCATGTCTTCGCATCTCTCAAGTCTCCGCCCCCAGAGCGAGACGCGCGCGAGGCTCAGCGGCGTCCGAGTTGACGGCGTTCGCCGACCGGCGATCTGGAAGTCCCGGGACTGTCCCGAGCTATCATGCCTACGCGGCACGCTCGATTTATCGGTGCGCTCCGGTTTCCCCTGGCACGCATCTAGCGGGGCGGGATTTTCAGTCGGGCTCTCTACCCGTCGCGTTTTATCTCGTCCGCTTTATCTCCGCGGCAAACGGCTACGCGCGCATCGCGACGTTTCCCTCCTCTCGAGCGGGGCCTCGACTGCTGCTGCACTTTTGCGTATCGGGTGTCCCCGCTCGATATCGACTCCGTCGAGATCCCGCGGCGACACGGCCCTCGGGGCACCGCGGATTAACTCGAGAGTCGCATGCGAGCCTCAGGGCCGCGGTAAACGGCGGCGACCTCCGTCTCTTCCTCCTCCTCCTCCTCCTCCTCCCGTTTCCTCTTCTCGGAATCGGCAATTTTTCGAGAGATCGTCGCGACTCGTCCCCTCGGGACACTCCTCTCGCTAAATATAGACTGTCCAACAGCGCGAGAGAGAACGCACGTGCGCCGTTAAGGCGAGACGAGCATCAGCTGGCGGTGTTATCTCTGTACGCCGATACTCGCGGATAACGCCAGGCGTTGAACCGCGAACGCGCGACCCTTCGTCCTCTCCGTGCGGCGGCGAAGTCGCCTCTTCCGGCCGAGAGCTGCACCCTTTATCCCGCGCCTCGTTCAAGTTTGTTTTACGCTCCCTCGCGCGCACGTCTTCGGAGCGGCGCAGTCGCGTTTCCTCCGCGAGGAATTCCACACCTTTTCATGTGCCCGCTTGACCTCCCTGTACTCCGCGCGTGTGTATTTTTCACCGCTCTTTTACTCCTTCATCTTGTAGAGTGACTTGTTCTCACCGAAGACGGTCTAATCGCGCGAAACGCTGGAATGTCGTCTCCTTTACGAACACCCGGTTGTGGCTCCGAGTCCTTTCACCGTTTTATTATTTTTTTTTTGGGTCTATTTTTCTATCGAGGAAACATTTAGTATGTAACTGTTCGAAGTTGCTTCCTCTCCCGCGGCCTCCAATTAAATTTGAGACGTTTCAGCGAAGCACGTGTGCACTTATCGATGGCAGTTATCTCGACCTTATCGCGCGGCAAGTTTCCTCCGATTTCCCGCCTTCCGTCTCGAAGCGCGCGTCGCACGGAGAAGAGAAATATGCATTCGGTATTTCGCACTTTTTCCGTCTAAGACGGAATCCTTCGATCTACCGGCTCTCCGTCAGAAGAAACGCGGCAGGCCCGAGCGCGAGGTCGGCGGGGTCCACGGCGGCGGCGGCGGCGGCGGGGAGGACGGACGCCGGTGGAGGAGAAGAAACCGACGGAGGACGGAGGAGGAGATGCAGCTGCAGATTGCAGGTGAAACTGGTCGAGAAGAATCCGCGACGATCGCGGAGAATCGCCGTCGGTGCGGACGGGGACGTAAGCAGCAACGCCGCGCGGAATTGTCGGCGGAGCCGGTCGAGATTTACGATCGCGGCGAGCGGCACCTCGCGAGTCGCTCGGTCGGGGGGGGGGAAGGGGGAATTTGCGCGACGATTTATAGGAGGCGGATTATAATCCGCTGAATTCACCGCGGAAGAGACGCCGGATTACGAACCGGCGGAGTCGCACCTGCCGTCGATGATTCGGTACCCGAGGACACTCGCGGCGATTCCCCGCGCGAGTTCGCGCATTCCGGCGCGTACACTCGGGTCCGGCGATCGCGAGCGCGAGGAAAGAGGAGCGGAGAGATCGGTCGCTCCGTATTCTCACTGCGAGGCGCGCCGCGTCGCGTCACACATCGCGGAGATAAACTCTCTTCTCTTCTCACGCCCGGACACGAGCGCGGTGCATCCCTCCCGCACTCATGCGCGCACGCACGCACGCACGCACGCACGCACGCACGCACGCACGCACACACAAACAACACCTTCACGCTGAGAATTTACGCTCGGAACCAGCCGCGGCGTTCGCGGATTCGCGAATTCGCGGGCGCGACGATCCACCGACGCGGCGCGGCTCCGATTTCTGCGTCCTCGAGCGACAGTCGCGCCGAGAAAAGTAAGAGGTGTTCCCGGCGATCTCGAGATCCCACGATCTAGCGCGCGATCGCCCGACTCTCCTTTTCTCACCGATCGCGGCGCGGCGCGGTCACACCCGCGGCGCGAGTAGAAGCGTGTCTCCTCTGCTACCGTTTACTGTCGACGGACAGTAAGTTTCTTCCGCGCGTGAAGCGTTTGCGCGCGATCGGTCCGCACCGTGGACGGACTCACGGCTATCTGGCTCGACGGGCCGGACTCAATCCGAGCGTGCACGCGAGCGCCTCTACCGGCGGCGGTCTCCGCGCGTGAAAGAGAGAAAGAAGGAGACAAGAGAGAGAGAAAGAGAAAGAGGGACAGCCGACCTGTCGGAGGATCGGCGACGAATGCACGCGCGTCGACTCTACGCTGCGCTCGACCAGACTTCCAGAAGTGCTCGGTCGTCGGGATGATCCACGAAGCGTGGAGATGCGCCAACTATTCCAAGTGAATTTCTCATTCGAACCTGGGGGTCAATTCTGTACCTTACACTATAGTGAAAATGCTAAAAGTGAGTAGCTTTGTCTCTTTCTAACTGTCCCCTATAGAAAGAGATAAAGCCGCTCCTTTTACAGAATTGATGCCCTGGTCTTGCTTGAAAATCTCGTATCCAGACGGCTCGGATAAGCATTTATTTTAATTACTAGACAAGAGAAAGTAGAAATATGCCGTGTAAGATAAATAGATTCGTAGATATTTGTCAGAATGTCCTCTAAATGCAGTTTTTGTCTTTTTAAACGAGAAACCTTTTTCAACTAAATTTATTTGAAATCACTCATTTTTCATATGTAAGTTACACTTGGAAGAGCGTTCGTGTTTTTCTCTCTATACAAAATATAATAAAATATAGGCAAAATATTTGTGATAAATTTCATTAATTTCCATAGTAATAAATAGAGTGTATCTTCGGGAAGTTAGGCACTAAGCCGCGCCATTTATTAATTTTCGGCGAAAAAAAAATAATGGGCTAGGACTGGACCAGGATTTGAACCTGAGACCTTCCCGCTTGCTGGGCGAATGCTCTTCCAACTGAGCTATCCAAGCCTACAAAAATTATAGGTGTAACTAACTTCAGAATTGTTTACCCTTATCATTCTGCAGTGAACTCTATTTTGCTGCATTTCCGTCAAATTGAATCTGTATACATCATCATCAGTTTCGGCACAATAGGGTTCAAGCAGAACCCTGGCCTCCTTGAAATTTCACAAATCGTAGAATTTTAAGGCGAACAGGTGATTTAACCAGTCGCGCCTTGCTCGATTTTTGAGCGTCGTGATTCCTCTCGCATGTATCTGTGCGTCAGATATATGGGACCTACAGTTTAACGCCGACTCCGAACGGCTCTGCAGAGGAACGCCCGTGATAAGGTGATACTCTCGATGAGCTGCCGCTTTCTTTCGAGAGGTGGCGATCGAACGAAAAACAAACGATGTTTTGCTTGGATTTGAACCCGGATTTTCGGATCACCAGAGCGGCGCGCAACCCTCTGCGCCACGATCGCCACAGTTATCTCAATGTCAAATCAAATTTCATTACGTTCATACGAGGCTTGTCCGTAAACTAAGTACCGTTTTGGAAAAGAACACATCAAAACATTTTTTTCAAAACAAAATTTATTTTTACTTATTTATTTATATATGAAAGAGCATTTCTTAAACTATTTTTCAACATAGTTGCCACCATTGTTCAGACATTTGTCGTAGCGGGAAACCAACTTTTCTATACCCTCTTCATAGAAAGATGCCGCCAGTGAAGATAGCC
>NW_011967206.1:808297-853559 GCF_000949405.1 Vollenhovia emeryi | reverse complement strand
ACACTGAAAAAAATTTCTGGTTGAATATGGACGAATCAGATAATTCCTTTAGGATTTACCAGAATTCCTTTAGGATTTACCAGAATTTCTGTAGGATTACAGGAATTCTGGTAAATCCTAAAGGAATTCTGGTAAATCCTAAAGGAATTATCTGATTCGTCCATATTCAACCAGAAATTTTTTTCAGTGCACTGTTGAACACCGTTTTGTACGTCCTCATCGCTGTCAAAGCGTCTTCCTCCAAAATCACGCTTCAAGTTCAAGAACAAGTGGTAGTTAGAAGGTGCGAGATCGGGGCTGTACGGCGGGTGACCGAACTGCTGGTGTCACTCAAAACCTTATTCAAGCATTCGGTTGGGAGCAGTTCGATCACCCGCCGTACAGCCCCGATCTCGCACCTTCTGACTACCACTTGTTCTTGAACTTGAAGCGTACTTAGTTTACGGACAAGCCTCGTATGTAGATTTTCACCTCACAAATCTCGATCGATTTATAAAATGCACACGCGGAGAGAATTTTTTCTTAAAATTTATCCTGAAAATCATGTGATCGTGGGACAACACGGCATTTCGAAGAATTTTATGAGTTGTTCGAAATTTTACTGTACATTTTGCGAGTAATTATACATTAGTATACATTTTACTAGTGAAATGTATGGTAAAATTTCAGAAAACTCCCGTGAAGTTCTTCAAAACGCCACGCTGTTCCACGATTACAGTATTTTCATGGTGAATCTTAAAAGAAAATTCTCCCCGTGTAGATACAAGCACACTATTTATTTTCTACATACGATCGGCGATACTGCAGCACTACGTGAAAGCGTTTTACGGACGGACCACAAGCGTTGCACTCGCGGTAATTAAGACGTAATGATAACCGGGGAGGTAACTTCTACCGCGGGATACCTTACGCAACGACGCGCTAATTGTTACGCGGGCGTGCGAGGCAAGACATTTCCATTATTTGAAATAGAAATTTCGATTACGATCTCGGAAGATTAATGTTGCATACACGCCGAAGAAATCGTGCACTCTTTCGCGGTATTGAACATACCGAGTGATAACATCAGACATCACGAAAACAGTAAAATATATACATATATCGATATGTGTATATCGTTAAAAACAGAAAATAAAATAGAGGGCACGAGCAAGATACGATTTTATCACACGCGACGGCTTTTCTCACAGAAAAGATGCGTTTCTCGATGTTATTTTATGTCAATGTCAAATATATTTCCTGCCGGATTCGTCGGTGGCTCGACTTTGTCACGCGGCAATTGGTTCATCATGCAGCGTGAATTCCATGAAACTTTAAAAAAGTAGTAAAGGCTTTTTCGGCACGTCAAAAAGATCTCTACGAACTCACAAACTGTTTCTTCGCCATTCTACTGCTCGTCCCGCACCATATAAAAATCACCATAAAATCGATAGTTTACGATCGCGATTTTCCCTTCAAAACTGTGGGTCCGCATTCGAAGAGGGAAAAGGTATTTTAATGGCTATTTAAAGACTGCAAATTCAAGTTGGTAGCTTTACCTTAAATTTATTGCGTTACCTTCATTTAATGTTGCAAGTTATTTTTCGTTAATAAGTCGATACCAGCCGTGGCAAATAAATAAGAGTTAAATATTACTTATTTATTCTTCTTGATTTACGTATATTTACAAATTCTATCATATTTCAGTCCCGTCTGTTCTTTAATAATAATGATTATTATTGAACAAAATTATCAAATATGTCCGCTGAGAAAATAGGATGAAAAACTTAAAAATTCATATTGCTGAATTTATACATAGGCGTAAAATTGCGTTCAAAGCCAGCAGTTAAAAGGACCGAGAAAGGATGTTACTCGATAAATAACGTCGGCTCAACGTGAACCGTTCGGGCCTCAAAAGCCACGTTCTCATTTCTCAATAGTCAGTCTCTGAGGCGGCTTAGGACGATTTACGTGATGTCGCAATCAGCTTGTTGATAAAAAGCTCTCTCGAATTTCAGGCATGGTTCGAGATATCCAAGTTTTATTAGAATAAAATATCAAAAAAGGCGGTATGCAAAAAATTCATTCACAACTTAAATAAAAGAATTATTCTATCGGTTCCAGCAATGCCGCTTTCGTTTACAAAAATATTGCGTGAAATTTCCGAGATCCTTATCTCGCGTTTTCGCTCGAAACTGCTGTTTGAAAAATAAGAAGCCCTTTCGATCGTGTTCATGCAGCGTTTCGGTAGATAATGCGTTCGTATGCTTTCACAAATGTCTCTCTTTCTGCTTCCACAATGATATAATAATTTATTCCAATCGGGGAAAACGCGTGCGTTCGCGCGATAATTCTTCGAAATGCCCGTCGAAAGCAAGCTCGTGTGAAAATTTCACTTTTATGCGATACACGTCTGCCCCTTACAATGTTCTTGGCTTTTTCCTCTTTTCAGTTTGTTAAACAAGTCGAAATATCGATTTCCCAAAGTAGGTAGAACAAATAGAAATTTCGTACGCAAATGTTTGGAGACGTAATTGATTAAACGACGTGTAAACTTACAAAATTTACATTTGATCGATAAGCATACATTTATTTCTTATCGAATCGACGCAATTAGAAATAGATGAAAATATTTGTTATCTTTCATGCAGTAAAGCAACGCTCTAGAATGAGCTCCTTTCACTCTTATAACTGAGGCCAGGTTGCCTTTTGCAATGGATTAGATTTATTGATGTCGCGTATACCGATTAGAAGAATGTGTATACATAATGAATACATAATGAATAATGCAATGATCGTATCATAATCAGTTGAGTGAATTGTGAGAGAAAAACTGTAAGCTTGGCTGGTATTTAATGTTTGCGTATCTTATAAAAGATAACGTGGAATTGTTTGACTTTGAAAAGGAAAGTGGTCTCGAAAAGTTAACAGTTAAAAGCACAATTTAACTTAATATATTCTCACCGCTTAAAAAATTCACATGTATAAATATTGAAAGTTGATTTTCCATCGCGTTGTTGCACCTCCGATTTATGCCGTCTGTTGCGCAAAACTTTCTCGCCCGAGTCACAAAGTTTTATACAGAGTCGCAACTTCTGCACTGTCGTGAGACACAGTCGTTCTTGTCGTTTGCGACATCGCTAATTGTAATAATGCGCAAGATCCGGCGATGGCGCCGAACGCGCTCTCCTCATCCTGGAGATCAGCGCACTGCGCCGCCGCATAAAATGAATAATGGCCAGCGCGTAAGGATGCAATTGTAAAGCGCGCAAAGCGAGTTATCTCGAGGATTGCGGATTCTCTTTGCGCCGCCTACGCGTTGCACGTGGAAAATTTTATTTTGCACGTTACGGATCGGATCATACTCTCAGATCCTTTGTAGCGAGCATAGTAGCCTCTGCGTGGAAAATTTCTTTATCGAGAAACTCGATCTCGCTGGCGAGGATACGCCAAATTCCCGTGCCGGCGATAGAAGCCGGGCAAGATTCTTTTTAACAGAAAAGGATCGTTTTTCCCCACGAGTGAAAATTTGTGATCGGGTCTTCGTTGAGTATTCGCTTAAAAATGCGGGAAACCTCGGAAAAGACACGCGTCCGGACGTTCGTTTCTATTCCGTTGCCGAACCATTGTTGGATGTACAATGCAATTAGCATTTCATGACAGTGCTGTCTGGGAAATGCACTTACAAGCACGTTCTGAACGTCACTACTTATCTCCCTCGCACCGAAAGCAGGCGTCTGAGCACGTGCCTTTGAAGCTGACGTTCGCAACATCCGCCGTGCACGACAGGGAATCTTAACGACCTGTACTTAAACGAGTTAGACAGCGTCGATCCCGGTATAGCGTGGCAATTAAACACTTTTTTCTAGTCACGAGACAAATAGAATGCTTAGAGAAAATAGCTGCAAGTACGTGAATCGACGTGAGAACTTTTCGCGACACGTACGACTCTATCGTAATAAAAGTTTCATTATTATCACAACAATTGCGACTGATATAATAAAAATATGGTAAAGACAAAAGACGACTGTGTAATATGCTTTTAATGCGGTCTGACTATAACAATGCAATCGTAATAAAAGTTTGGTTATTATCGCAACAATTGCGACTGATACAATAAAAATAACGTAGAGATGACTGTAATATATTTTTAATGCAATTAACACAGGTGAGAAATATCTTCATCTACTTTTTGAGTGACAATATTAACAGCCACGTACTTATTTATTGACAAAATATGCCGCGTTTTGCAAATGTTGTCACAAGGAGTGATATAAATCTCGGGAAAGTATAAACATAATCATATTTCTCTTACGTCGAGGTTTGTCACCCCAATATTATATTAACTGAGTAAACTGATTGCACAATTTTTTCTGCTCTCCTGACTCCTGACATCATGTATACGTTTCGTTAAAAATTACAGATATAATTTGCACAGCAAGCTAAAAATGCGGCTAATAATAGATGAGTTAAAGCGGATCTGTTTGAGCGAACGAATGAATGAAAATGAAGAGACACAGAGAAGGAAACCCTCGTTTTTTTTCCCCAGTCAGCTCATTAACGTGCATTTGCGTGGATTTGTAAACTTCTTGTACGATTCGAATCTTGCGACTGCACGCATCGGCGCGGACATAAAAATTATAATTGCGTGCAGGAAATTACAAGATCGCGGTCTCACACTCGATCCCAGAACCGATTAAATGTTAAGCATAACTTCCCGTAAGGTAGATACTCTCGTGCAGCGAGATTCGACGCGAACGTAGGGATTTAACGGAGAATATCCGGCATACGTTTTTGGATATGTTTGGTTGTAATTATCAATTAATTTAATAACCGGGAACAATTTGGAAAAAAAATTGCGTACACAAGTATCGAAGACAGGACGAAAGGCAGAAATCAATGTACAATATAAGCGACACAACGCGCTTCGTGCGAAGAATGCACTTCTGTAAAAGGGTATGTAAAATTACATACATAATGAGTGTAGCAATTACATTATTAATAACGGTAATATATAAATGTATGTACTTTTACAGAAATTTGTTACTCTTTGTCGTGTAAATACTTGCATTTGATGAAAAATTACAAAAATTGTAAAAATTTGCACTACTGAAAGCTATTTACTTACTATTTAATCATTTTATTCACAAAATAAATTCACTGACGTATGTAAATATACACTATTAATAGATATTACTCACTATAACAGTTGTAATTTTACAATGAAATTCTATTACAGCGTAGTGTGAAAGCAATATTTCTCCTTGCTGCTTTCATGAATTCAATTTGGTGTCTTATTAGGTGATCGGAGCATATTAATAATACTAACGATTTAATGTACTTTAATAATAACAATGGGCTAATTATCGGGATGTATTAAATCGTTATTATCTTGGCGAGTTTAATTTTCGACGCTGCAGCTTATGCTGCGGATTACGGGATATAAAACGAAGTATCTTCGCGAGTGAATGTAGAAATTATTTTTCCCCGTAGTTACACCATAAAAGTCAGAGGTTACCGGTAAATTTTCATCTTCGATTGAAATTTATAACTCCTGATGCTTGCAGGTTATACGAGGATTTACGTTTATTGCATTGCCACATTGGTAAAAAAAAAATTGTGCATCATACGTGATTAGCGTGACGTAATTATTAGCCGCGGCGCACAAAGATGCGGCACGATTGACCGGCCGTACATTCCATTACGCATCCTATTATCGGCGGCAATTAACGTGGCGCTATCTCAATTCCGGTTCCTCGGCCGTACGCGGGGAGCAAGTGTCGGATTTACGGCGAGATTAAGCGGGGGAGAAAGGGGAGGTAAGGAGATTAAGGAGCGCGGGGGATGAGCATTGAAGAAACCAGAATTATGTGTGGGAAGACGAACCTTAGCGGAGTGCGTGTAGGCGAAGCCCTCGACGAGCGTCTTCGTCTTCATCCTTCGTTCTTTTTGCAGTCGCCCGCTCGTGTCTCGACAACGACAGACGCTGCCAAAAGAATGACGACGAAGACGGCTCGACGCCTGGCTAAAACGATGATAGCGGAGTAGACAAGCGACAGAGTCATTTTGTTCAGACTAGACTGCGAATTTAACTCCACATTTCCTATGTCGTGTACCAGGTAGTTTATAGATCCTCTGGGAAACTTTAATTAAAATTCCAACAAGAATATACTATTAAATATTATCACCAACGGTATAAAAACTATAATTGAAAATGATTAAACGGAGTAAAAAAAAAGTTAAGGTCGGGCCAGAGCAATGCGAAAAAATCCCGCGTTTTAAATTAATCTGCTAATTTACTCAAACTCAACAAGTGTACGCAGGTTTTGGATAAGTTTGAATGAATTTCATAATTTATTCAGAATTATCCAGCCGATATGATTTTGCACAAAAGTCGTACTGGATAAGATAAAGACTGCTGTTGGGATAAAGATCGGAAAAGCAAGACTCGCGAACAGACTTGTCGACACAGCGACCGTTGCTCCCGTTTTCTGCGGAGCGAAAGGCCCGCGGCTTGTCGCATGTGCGAAGTCGCTTTTATGCTTGCTCTACCGTTCAAGCGGAACGAAACCACATAGGTGCTGTCTGTCGCGCTGTTTGAACAAGCGAATGCCACGACACGCCGATATTATCTGCGATATTTAAACGCGCGCTTGCTCGATCGGCGCCGAACTTATCTGTGGAGTCGTCAAATATTTTTCCGATCGTCCGCAGAATGAAGACTTTCTGTGCGTCGCAAAGAGTATTTTCATGTAACTCGAATTTAATACACAAATATTTAAGAAGATATTTATTAATTAATGAAGTAAGTATGTCGTGCTTGCGTGATGAGTAAAATTGATGGATACAGCGAATTTGGAAAAAGATCTGACCACCGACTTTGACGCATAACGAGGATAGTCTGACGCTTTCAGCGCTAAATAGCGCTGATAGACTTTACTCTCATTGGTCCGCCCAGAACAATGTCGGACGCGCAGAAGGGATCGACGCAAAACGAAACGAATGACTGAGTGGATCTACGAGTTATACTATACCCCGAACGCACCCTAAAAAAATCGTCGCCTTGTCAATTTCGGATAACTTGAAATATGATCACAAAGTGTCAAAATTTCAGTTACAACGCACAGAGTTTCAAGGAGTTACAAAGTAGATAAATCAATTTTAAAGGGATCCCCGAGAGTTTAACGAAGAACGCGGAGAAACGGAAACGGCAAATTTCTACGGGATGACGGAAGTTCTCGGAATTGGCAAAGCAATTACTTATATTAACCTGTACGCGTTTAGCAATTACAATAGCTCTTACGTAAAAATCCGGGTGTACAGAGAAAGAAAAAGAGGAAGATGAACACGGAAAATTAAAGCTTTACTCGATTACGAATTTTCGCCAGGTTAAGCCAAGTTGTCGTGAAAATAGCGAGACGACAAGCCGTGCGAAAAAGTTATAGATTGTTAAAAAATGATGTGTGCCCCTGTAATGAATATTTTAGCGCGCACATCATAAATAATCCATTAGTGTTCAACACTCATAATAGTCCTGTACAAAAATCGCACGTTGTCGCCGTTCCCCTCGTTAGAAATGATTATTCATTATTAGGCTCTAAAGTGGGATGCATTATGGGCGCGCAGTCATACGAAATCGAGCGAAAAAATTTTGCAGAGGGCCGAATGGGGCCAGCTGTAACGTAATGTCGGTAGCTTCTTTCTTCATACACAGGGGAGTGGTGGAGCGATTTGCATATGCTTGCCGGACACGGGTAGCATGCTTATTTTGGGATTTAAATCGATTGACGGACGAAGAGACGGACGGGCGAATAGACGGACAGACGGACGGGCGGATGGACCGACAGACGGACCAGTTTAGTGACCGGTGCAAAATGCGCAGGCATTCAATAAGAATTCGCATTCGTGATCACGTACCGCGAAGCAACTTTTGCGACTACCATTGTTCACGCGTTATTCCGGTCTTACACCTTCATGTGCCGATTATCATAATTATTGTGCGTGCCATTTCCAGTCATTGGTACAAATAGGATTTGTCGTTTCACGCGCGGATTACGTTTAAATTTTTATGTTTTACACGTATTTTGCTCCATGAATTTTTTTTTCATATATAATATTAATGTATATATCAGGCGAGATCCGGAAACCGAAGTTATGTCCGCACTGAGAAGATTTTTTATCGGATTAAATAGTGTTTCCAATGGTTAATTTTTCCGATTACTCGTTGGAGAAATTGAGTCGCCAGTAGTAAGTTAAAACCTTTGTAATCAATAATTGAGTCGACCAAATCTGGCAAAATTCATATATTTAACAATTCACGACGTTTCGATCAGTAATACTGATCCTTTTCAAGTAGATGTTATATTAAGTCTATCAATTGTTACAGCAACAAATAGAAAGTATGTCGTGGCGCATGATAAAATTATAAGAGAAATTAGAACTAAAATCACTCCGCACGTCAACCACCACGGTCTGATCTTGTACAAGTTCTAGAGAGGAACTGCAGCAAGAATTGGTCGACTCAATTATTGATTACAAAGGTTTTCCGATTACGTTTACCGATTACATCCGATGAAATTTATCCGCTGAAAAATGCAGTTACCGATGAAATTTGATTGCAAAACCGATCATAGTTTTCATCGAATATACAATTTAATTGGTTGTATCCGTTTGTTATTATATAATTGGATTATCCGATTATATTTAATCGGACATTTTTCTCAGTGTGGCATTCGCGACAAGATTAGCAAACGGCGAGAGGGGACTTCGCGACCTCGCGTAAGATCTAATAGTGATTGTTTCACGACTTAAGTTTAATATGAACTTTTGGAATCCTCAGTCTCCTTAAAAAGATCAAATCGTATGTACACTAGGAATCACCGATGCCTTCCTGATTCCGATGCCTTGCACATGAATTTGTGTACATATCGACACATTCATGCATTTTGCATATACATACATGAAAAATGTATATGCGTTCTACCTGTACCTAAATTCATGCGGTAAGGCATCAGTGATTCCTAGTGTATGTACAATTACCTCAATCAAGAATCAAAGCTGAACAAGAACGCATCACATTGCACACGCGCGTGTATAATAAGATTTCAAGAGTGCCGAGTATTTAAACGGCAACGATGAATGGCGCGATTCATTCGGAAACAGCGTTTCGTGAATCACGAGATTCCTTTCATTCTCTACTGCGATGTCCGTGAAAAAAGGTCGGGCGATATACGGCGTCTCTGTATTTCGTTTGCAGACTAAACCGCCGAGAAAGAAATGTCGCAGGCCCGTCTCCGTTAATTCGCGGTGACGTACGTAACCGTAAATGAGTCATCACGAAAGGGAGACCCCTCCTCTCTCTCTTTCTCTCTCCCTTTGCCAGGTTTTCTTCTTTCCTATTTTTCGCGAGCAGCTGCACGCCCTGTGCGATCCTCCTCCCTTTTTAACTCTCCCCGTTTCTCCTTTACCTCGTTTTCTTATCCGCCGCGGTATACTTTTCTTCACCCTTTAACGCGCATTGCAAATAGAAACTGTGAAGCCGCCACTTTGTCACGCGGTATTTTTCAGCCGGCAATTAAAATCTCAATTCGCCACGCGATTGTAATTAAGTCACGATCGTGCTTGTACTGTTATTATTAATTAACATTTAGGACAGAGACTTTTTTTTAATTGACGACGCTAACGACTACGTTATTTTGTATTTTCGACATTATGCGAGGCTTCGATAATAAATGTGCAAGGTATACAAGTATGTATGAGTCGTAAAGATACAACTGTTTCTAAAAATAATGTCAAATGTTATTTACAATAAATGGTCGCTATATTACTCAATTATGCGACGGTAAATGAAAATTGGAACTATCGCCTGGCGCAGCGGTGTGAAATGCAAGCTGCCCAATGTAACGTGATTGCAAGTAGATATTCCGTGGAAAAGATATCTCCGCCGGTTAACAAGCCGGTAACAGGCAACGCAGTCAGCGGTCGAAGTCGCCGAGCGATGCAAGGCGCGTAATTCGAGCCTGAGCGAGCACATCGTGACCTTGAGTAACTTCGCCACGTACCGCGAAGATCCCGTGCCTTTCTTTCCTCTCCCGCGACCTGGACCGCGATCGGAGACCGCGGCATTTAACGTGAAATTTATCGAGGAAGGCGCGGCTAAGGGGTTTCCAAGTACAGAGCTCAAAGGGTTATACCGCGGAATAAAGGCGTGTCATAAGCTCGAATATGCGAGCTGTATTCCGCGTCGAAATTTTGGCCCTATATGTTGAATCTTTAATTCTATTATATAGTAGGACCTAAGACAGTAAAAGAGGTCGAACTGTAAGTACAAAATTTACTCCTACTTTAAAACTGATAGTCTCGGAAACGAGAGGGAAACCGCCGAGGGCATTGCGGTGTACAGATTTGCGGCATTACTGGGCATTACTAGCCATTAGTAGGCATTTTTGGGCATTTTTTGGCATTAATTTGGGCAGTAGCCCTTGCTGGGGCATTATAAAGATAAAATAAGATAATAAGATAAAGTAATGCCCACTGGGCATTACACTGTTAGAAGCAGTGTGTGAATATCACACACTTTATCGCATGTAATGTGTGTCCGCCGTTTCAAGACGTCTGTAAGTGTGTGACTTTTTCATGCACGAATGGATGTTTGATTTTATTGGCGTGTGTGACTTTTCACACAAATGGAGGTGTATAACTTATTTAGGTGTGTAATTTTCAAGGTGCCAATAAATATGTAAAAAAGATTGCACTACATTGCAAATCCAAGTGTTTTACTATTATACACATATGTAATTTGGTGAAAGCACTTTTTACACGTTTCTTGCCGTTTTCCGAGATGTTAGCAATAGGACACAGTCTAGACTTGAAGGCACTTTATTCACGATCGTCCGAAGCACAAAACGGATGGGATAACACACGGTAGCATATCTACAACGAGCACTGATTTCGCACGATGTTGTCTGGGGTAGTTGCAGTATGTGACTGATCAGTGTCTGACTAGTAAGTGCGTTACTATACTCAGTGTGTGAATTTTCCCAAAGTGTGTTATATTCAAACGTATAGAAATATTACACGTGTGTGAATATTACGATGTTTGACTATTTCAAACATTATTAGATGTTTGATCAAATCCACACATTGAAGTGTGTGATGTCCACACATTCTCTAATGTATTTCACACGCGCATATATGCGCGCATATATTAATATATTAAGAGGATAATGCATGACGTTTGAAAAATAATACATTAAATATGTGTGACGCATTAATATTCACACTTTTCAAGTGTGTGACGTGTTAATATTCACACATGTGTGATAGATCTACTTCTAACAGTGTAGTGGGCATTGGTGTACTAGATTTTGGTCAGCGGTTTCCCCCTCGGTCGGAAATTTCTACTTTTGCCAAATTAACATTAAAGTAGGTCCTTTTAAGTAGGAGCTAAAGTAAATTTTTTTAAATTAAAGATTCAAGAAAGGAGTAAAAAAATATAATGTCATCAAAGTAGGTTATTGCTGGTCTATGTAGGTGTGTAGATCAGCTAAGTTGGTGTAAATTATCCTTAAAAGTGTCAAAGTAGTACCAAAATTTCGACTCGGGATGTAATTCGATTCCCGATAGTCCCGCGGCCTTGAACGTGCGCTATGCATCTGCCACCACGGCTCGCAGTACCTGCCTGGATGCGCCGTGCTGAAGTGCCGGCTCGAAGCTGGTCGACCGGTGACACTGATCGCCCGCCGACACCGCGGCGACCGCCCGGAATTCGAGTCTACTCATGATGAGACCGTCGTCTGACTGGTAAAGTAAAAGTACCAGTAAAGACTGTCTCCTCTGCGATCGACTATCTCCTTCCGAAGTTTGACAAAGACGAAAAGCAAGTTGACGACTCCGGATCTCAAATATTGCGTTGTTCATAATCGCAAAATGTTTTAAGGGCATTTTATTGCCACGGCAATTTACCTGAGCAGCCAGTGGCTTTCGTAGAATGCATTGCAACATCCAAGGGACCTTTGGCTACAGCCACTCAATGCTCAACAAACGAAAGTGATGCAACTAATCACTGTATTTATTTAGTATCGAAGGTGAAGAGAGACTGTTCTGACGAAATCATTCAACCAATAACTGATTCCGCTAAAAGGACGATTTCTGATCGAAAAGTAAAGATCGAAAAGTTTCTGGCGACCGGGCTCTTTCAGAACATGTTTCACGTCGAAAGTCGAAACTGGAAGTGACGCGCTGTTCCCCTTCGGACTGCGAACTTGGTAGAGCGGATTTGAAAAACGATATTTTGCTCTTCCCAGAGATGAAAGACTCACTTTCTCAAGTAACACGCAAGAACGGTCTTGATCCTTTCGAAATATTAAGTTCCACGAAGAAACCCTCGAGAAGATACAAAAGGCGAATTTGATCAGCCAGTCCGACCAGTAACCAAAGATGTTTGCAGCGATTTTCGTCGCACGAAATCTTTAGCATAAGATGCAAAGTTTTCGCCGATAAAAGTATGCACGGCGCAAAAACGACCTCTCGACGACCAATGACTTCAACGTCTGGCTTCAGAGCGGATGCTGCGAACTGAGGCCACGCGGATAGAATCCGCGAAGTCGGGCAAAGCATCCGCATGTCAGAGGTCAGCGGTAGCCTTTAGGCGTGCTTGCTCAATTCCTGGGAGGGTTTCCGAGGAAACATCGCGCTTGCCCAGCTCGCAGGATTTGCTCGCTCGCTGTGAGAAATACATTCCCGCCTATCAGTTGGAAAGATACGAGACCTGTCCTACTAATTGCAAGAGAAATGGTCTTCAGGACGAATGTATTCCTCCGTTAGTGCGAACTGTACTGAAGAAAGAGAGACAGCCAACATACTTTGGACAAATGTAACAAACGCGAACGAAATGTAGAGCAAATAACGTCGGAGTGGAACGAGCGAAACTATGAATCACGAGCAAACTAAATGTTTGTGATATAATGAAAAATGTGATAAATGAAAAATAACATTATTTTGCGTTATTTTATATCACATCGTATTATGTTGAAAAGACACTTTAAGAATTAATTCGTAAACAATTTTACAAAATATTTATTGTTAAAAAGGACCTGAAGTATTGTGATTATTGCATTTACTTTCAGAAAGCAAGATATGAAGGAAAAAAACCGAATATCAAAATCAGTAGAGTCTAATATTAATTCACGGTAAATCTAGTGTTCGAATCGCAGGGAAAAAACTATTATATCTCATAAAAAAAATTGATTAAATCGAGAGGATTGTATATGGTTAGTTTATATCGATTGCAACTGTTATCATCGGAATGGCATTCGGCGCAATTGCCCGCGCACTTTATACGACTGCAATATTATGCATCGTATAACAGCAGAACGAATACGATTTAATCTCGGTGAAACTGGAATTTTTTAAAACCGGTTATATAAAACGTGCTTTCTCTGATTTAACCTGCTCTCATTTGGCAAATAAGACCGTTTAAAAAATATTTATACAATAAAAATTTACAAAATCACTGTATTTAATACTTCAATCAGAAATTATGATATTTACTAACGCGATTCTTGTATAAGATAGTAACTTTCCGTTTAATCTTCTAACGCGTTAAATCATATTTTACGTAATAGAAAAAAATATGTAGGGTTACATTACGATCTCGTGATATGTTCCGAGGCATATCTTATGGAGAAAAATGGGGAAAATATAACAAGGAAGCGCACAAGGTGTTCAGTGATCTCAGAAATCTCAGAATCTCAGAAAGAGTTATTTCAAGTTAATTAATCCCAACGCGAAACTTACACTTACGCATTTGGGCAACTTCTTTCCACGAGAATATAATATGAATTGTATAAACGTCACGTAACGGCTTAGTATTCCTCTCGCACGAGTTCCCGCACATTCAGTCAAACGCCTCTACTTTGTGATTCCTCGCGTACGGCGATGACGGAGAAATAAACAAAACGCCGTCGAGCCAGCCGGAAGTCGTTGCGTGTAGGTGCTCGTCCGCGCGACGTTGAAAGGCGACTTTATTTCCGGACCGTCGAACATAATACGCCGAAATACGCCGAAGGTACGTACGCCTGCTCGGTAACGGAATCTAAAATTAGAGCGAACTAACCCGGCTTCTCTGCACTCCCAGCGGATTCTGTTGACGTGTCCCCACACACTTACTGTATAAAATAACATGTGTAATCCGTACCAATTATTATTGCAAAATGTATAATAATATAGTTCTCCGTTGAATATATAATCAATATAAATAATATGTGACCTAAACCATCCTTAGTTAAAAATGTTAGGTGACTTAAACCATCCTTCGTTAATAAGAAAGTAAGTGGAAAAAAAGTTGACATGAAAAGATGTGGTTATCGAGAATATCGACAACAACGAATTCGTTTCGGTGAAATGCATACTCCCTCTGTAGTGCCAACCTTCGGTTGACAGCAGTCGGGAGTAAGAAAAAACAGCTCATTCTTCTTTAAAGGCTGGTCTACAATACATGGAGTAAGCTGGAGTAAGGAGTAGGAGTAAGGAAATAAATCCATTTTATTTCTTACTCCTACTTCAGCTCTTAGGCTTACTCTCGGTGAATCAAAATGCCATCAATCAGTGTTACAATTATTTTAACAATTATGCCCGTATTTCAGCTTCCTTACACCAAAAGCTAGAAGTTAGGGCTCTCCCTTACTCCTTACTCCACGCTTACTCCACGTATTGTAGACCACGCATTATATCACAGCGTTTTAAGGCCTGTGTCCACGACGCTAGCTATTCCATAAAAGCTGCAAGTTGATTGGCTACACATTGCTCGAAACTAGAACTTGGATCAAGTTCCAGCATCGTGGACACAAGCCTTTAGTCCATGTACAAGAAATCCAAACGTTTGCAATGCTATCGAATTTAACGTCACATTTTATATAAAATTAATTACAATTTTAACATATACGTAAGATAAAAATATTAACATTGAAAATATAAACGAGCAGAATTATGAATTGCAGTCATTGCTAAATTTGTGCAAGAAAGGAAAATAGAAATTTAGAAATTTCACGATTGGCTCTCTTACGTAATAAATTTATTCGGGACATGCACCGGCAACGAGATAAATTTTGCAGAATCCAACGACCGTCGAGTTTGCATTTTAGCGGAGGCTCCGCCGCGCGGCAAAGCTCGCGCGAGCTCCCAGAAACGCGTCTTATTCTGGGCTTAAAAGCGGCGCAGTGACCTGGGTGGCTGACGATGGGATTTGCATGGAGAACCGCGCCTGAATCGATATGAACGCACGTGTGGAGACACCGGAACGGCCTCGCGTCGGGCAGGAAATATAACGGAGTGCGCGATCCACGCGTACACGCTACCACTTCCGTTACCGTCGCTCTCTGGAGGTAAGAGAGCATTTGCATCGAGCATATTTGCATCGCGACGATGGGCCTCGAATAGAAAGAAAGAAGAGAAACGGGGGAAAGAAAGGAGAGAACGAGAGACGGCAATGCCGGTCTAAGGTAACCACGCCGGTGTTTCGCGCGGCTCCTCCCTTTATCTGCAATACCTTGCGCGCGCTCGTTCGCGAGATAGAAATTCCGCGCTGTCCGCCGCGCCGGGAATGCCCTCGCCGACGCCTAGGAATACATTTACAAATACTACTTAGCGTTTAACAATCTCCCTCGGCCATCGCTCGGCGAAGCCGACAGAGCAGTGGAGTTTTGAAACACAAGGCTCAAAACCAGTAAAGAATTAACCGTTACATTTAGGACTGGTTTTTCACTTTCTGGTTAATTGTTAACCAGAAGTTAGTCAATTCTCTACCTCTTCTGAGATAATAATGTAAAAAAAGATGGAGAGTCGATTAATCTCTGGTTAACCTTTCACCAGCAAATAAAAAACCGGACCTTAGAGGATTTTCCGTGGTACCTTTAGTTACTCGCTATCAGAGTGCCTGTAGATTTTTTTTCTCAATAACGATGGGTTATAACCTCTTGAAAAAATGATATATCAAGACCGTTTCTACGTAAATTCTTTCAAACTAATTGATGAAAGTCATTTATTTTCGACAGAAGGTAGATTTGGGATTTTTATTACAACAGTTCTTTATGTGAAACATGTACGGAAAGACCGGCTAAGGCAAAAATAACTAAAATAAAAATATCTAATTTGGTTGACCATATCTGGCAATTTTAATGGCTTGGTGTCGCTACGTTTCGACCATGGGTTTTGGTCCTTTTCAAGCGAGTGTAACTGTGTTAATCGTGCATAGGATCACGTGTATTTAGCGGTGTTGCGAGGATAGTCATTATAATCCTAAAATGTTACGTGAACTTAGCTTGAGCGCTGACAAAACATGACAAACCATTAAAATTGCCAGATATGGTCAACCAAATTAGATGTTTTTAATTTTTGCTGGCGACCCTGAAGAGTTTCTGATTAGTTTAAAATAAAAATGTTGCCGTATAAATAGTAGGGGCATCGACATTGTTTTGTGTTGCAACATTCATTAAGTTTGCCGCACAAAATGCATATAGTTGTCTCCACTACTTATCATACCAATGTGGGTACCTATGACAACCACAGATATAGCTGTCCCAAATATTACTATTTATTGGGGTTGTGCCAACCCTAATTAGACATGTGGTAACCATATCGGTCTCTCCATGTGGATATATAAATGCGTTGACATAAACATGCTATTACTACTTGCGTATTTTGACGCGCGTTATTAATTAAGGAATCATTTTCGCCTAAGACGATCAAACGATTATTTTGTTTCAATGAAGAAATAAATAAAGAAGATATAAATGCCCTCCTCGAAACCATACCACTTTCGTCTGAAACATTCTTGTTTGTTGGGCTTAGTTTTTGAAATATTTTACTGTCCAAGTTAAAGTGGGACAGCCTGTACATACACATTCCTATCGATGAAGAATTTTTCTTAATTGCTAATGAAAAGTCGCATTACGATACGCGGCGAATAGTAACGATGCATATTGAAGATACGTAGTTTATACGAATCGTGCCACTCATAGGCTCGGGCAAAAAGTGACTTACCGCTCATTGTCCCCATTTTTAAATCGAAATAATCAAATTCATTGTCACTAACAAGTAAAACTAAAAAAAACCCGCCTCTCAGCTCCAGCGTTTGGTGTCGGTGTCGGTGTGGTCAGTTCGCGGGAGACGAGTGATTTAACGCGCAGCAATTAGCGGAAGAACATTGCCAGTAGTTAACAGTTACGTATATTGCTCGAAACATAAACTTTGGCTACGATCAAGGGCTGATTAAACTTTTTTTTTGGCCACTTCCAGGATATCACGCACTGAAGTTACGGGGTGCGTCTTGGAAGCGCTTGTATCTCTCAGACATATCGCCGACAGGTATTAATTCACTACCGAGCGCGCCTTCGGACTCTGTATTGATGCGTAGCGTAGAACGACCGCACTGTAATTTATGCGTAATAATTATAACGAGCGGTAAGTCACTTTTTGCCCGAGCCTATGGGAGGTGGCACGATTCGTATAAACTACGTATCTTCAATATGCATCGTTACTATTCGCCGCGTATCGTAATGCGACTTTTCATTAGCAATTAAGAAAAACGACAAGCGAATAGCAGCCAACGACTTTCTGCTGCGCCACTTTTATTACACTTCACTTTCTGAGAGAGAACAGAGGTAAAATAAATATATTTACAAAGTATTTGTTAACTATTTTAAGCAAAGATGTGTTTATGTTATAGCTTTGTTCTTACACGGTTTGTATAAATTTTCTACTTTCGGATTTAATTCCGTATTCAATTGATCTCCAATTTTAGTTTAAATATTAAAATGTCATACTTACAATTTCTAATTTTATACAAATACCAATAGTCATAAGTTTTATTTAAAAAGGAAAACTGCTTTTGTTCATTTTACTTTGATAACAAGATAAACATCTTCCTCACACGTCATGCATCTCGATCGCGAGGATAGAAGAAACGCACGAATGAATCTAGTATTGAAATGGAATTCAAAATGGAGAAGAGAGATTCTTTGGTAACGCAGAACAAGTTCAAGTAAACAGGTTGATGTGAAGGAGATAGGATGAATATGCTATACATACATAACGCGGCGAAGATGAAGCGCGAAACGCGGAGGTGGAAATCACATGTGACCGGAAGGTACAGGAATATTGCTAGTAACAAGAAACCTTAGGAAAAACAGGGATATCGCGTCAGGTGAGCATAAACTGGCGAATGCACGCGACATCTAGCACGTGCGAGGTTCTAAAAAATAAGGGTAGAAAAAGATCACCGAGTACAATGGTATCTTCCTAAAAGGGCCTTTGCATGTGTGTCACGTTTTTTTATAATTTGTCCCAGATTTCTATCTCTTTCTCAAATTACATTCGGTCAGGTACACTCTAATTTAAATCGCAATAATAATCAATCGGCGATCAATATATTTAATTAAAAACAACTTAAAAAATTTAAAACAAACATATCTATGCTTTATACAAAAATAAATCATAAGAAAATACAATGAGCGGTTTTTTAAATTGAGATATAATTCCATGAAATGTTAAAAATTGTTTAAATATATAATTTTTTATTCAAAGTGTTATATAAAATTCTATTAATAATTTAATTTCAAGCGTAATACAAGACGATATAACAATTCATATACAGGGTGAGTCATTCCACATCCGACAAAATTTGCGAGAAAGTAGAACGGATCGAGATGAACAGAAAAGCTCTGTACCATTTTGCAATTTTCGTAATAGTTAACGAATAATTAATTATTAAAAATCGTTGTCTTAGCCCGACTTACTGCCCAATTTGAGCGCGTGGTGAGATGTGGCCTCCCGGCGATCGACATTGCCTTGCGCACAGAAAGTTATTTATCGCATTCGGCAACGGCTGGAGGCCCTGTAATCAGAGACTGGTCATAAAAGAGTTTGTCAAATTCCTGCGAGCGAAAGAGAAACACAGGCTATCTCACTCTTCTACGATTCGACGAACTCTCTTACGGCCAGTCTCTGATTACAGGGTCTCTAGCAATGGCTACGCACGAACGACGCGTAACGCTAGACCCCCGTTCCGAGCTATAACAATTCCTTAGCCTTTTTCAATCAAAATGAAATTCGGCATCAAAATATTTGTCCGTATGTATGTTTGTATGTTACATGGAACATAGAAAAATATGGCGAGGGAGAGACAGCGCGACTAGACTCGCGTCGCGATAACCGGTTACGCGTTTGCGATCAGAAAAATTAAATTAAAGCGAAATTAACCGATGGAATCGAAATCTACATCCGATTTATTTATTTACTTATTTATTTTACGCGCCGCTCGTGCGTAGCCATTGCCGATTGCGATAAACAACTTTCCGTGCACTCGAATTGGGCGGTAGACTGATGGGCTAAGACAATTTTTAATAATCAACTACTCGTTATCTATTGCGAAAATTGCAAAATGGTACAGGACTTTTTTGTTTATTTCGATCCGTTCTACCTTCTCAAAAATTTTGTCGGATGTGGAATGACTCACCCTGTATACTTCATTCATATACTTTTATAGATTTATCATTTATTTTCTATTAAATTGTATATCACACAACTCACGACAACAGCATTTTCTATCAATGTAAAAACGGAATCGAGGTATCCTGCTACAATCCCTGGGACAATGACACGAAGAAATAGTACGCGGAGAGAAACGAGCCCAGGGGGAAGCCACGAGAGAGAAAGAGAGAGAGAGAGAGAGACAGAGAACAGTTTCGAGGTGTAATCGGCAGACAGAGAGTACGTGACTATGCAACCGTAGAAGATGCTCGGTTCTAGCAAGTTGGAGTAGGATGCGACGCGACCTATCGTCGCCATGCGTCTCGGTCACAAAGAAAATGCAAACTGATAGTGCGGAAAAGTCGCCATCCTGCGCGCCGGCAATTATCATTACGAGTCGAAGGGAGAGGGTTAATTTGTGAGTGTAAAATCGTATTGGCGACGGTCACTCAATTCGTTGTGTAATTCCTGTTACGTTGCAACACTTTCTCTCTCTCTCTCTCTCTCTCTCTCTCCCGTCTCTCTCTCTTTCTCCCTTTCTCGGCGCGGCACATCACGCGCCGTGTTGTTCATGACATTGCAGAATCTCAGACGGGCTGCTATGTTTCGTAGCAAATTTTCTGCTGTCAATCAGTTGCGGTGAAACGTATGAAAACGTGGCGGAAATTACTACTAGATCAACAAAGGGTTTACGCGACGTTGCTTTTAATTGTCTATCAGCCGAGTATGGACAAATCGATAAGTAAAATAAATTTTCGTTGAAATACAAACACTGATTGCAGTCATATCGTTTTTCAATAACGCTACGATATTCTCCAAGAAGGCCGCGGCATCTTCGTTAATCACGCGCTTAAGTGCATACCGAACCGTTACATAAACGAAGGAATTACGGCCTCTACTGTGCACTCATAAATTAACCGCAAGTGGGTGAATTTTTGTAGAATGAGACCACAGGCCACTTAGCGCGAAACGGAAGAGCTACGGGTATTTAGTCGGGATAATGTTGCGTCGCTCTGCTGAAAGATAGATGAAGGTTCGTCGGCGAGACGTGGGAAAGAAGTGAGATTTAAGAATGGAGGGTTAGCCACGAAAGGACGTGTCAGCGCAATGGAATAGCTGCGAGAACAACGATAAGTTAGCACAATGTTTAGGTGAAAATGTTACACATGATACAAAACAAAATTTAAAAAGCCATAAGACACAAATGTCAAAAACTTCAATGTAAAACACGTTGCATGATTTCGTGCAATTTAATATTTATTTTCTTTTTAGAAGAATATAAATAAAATAAAATAATTTTCTCCCGACCCCTTCTATTTCTTAGGTCTTCAATCAATCATCAAAAGAAAGTTAATTAAAAAATGTAAAGACTGAAATTTTATAAGAGATACCGGCTTGGCAAGGCAGAGGAATCGGTAGAGAAATACACGATATGGTTTCTACTTTACTCGCGTAGATTTTCGCAATTAAATGCGCGTTGAAACCGAGGCAAACCATGGATGCCTATACGGACCACCGGCGTGGACGCTCAGGTAGATCGTCGCAAAAAGCGAGCGCTTAATTTCCACATGAGGTTGCGTCTAATGAATGGCGAGGCTCCCGTGGGAGCATTAACCGGGCAGGCAATTTCCGCAAAAGTCACGCGCCTCCGATCGGTCAATTGTGCGGGCACGTACTGTCTTATTCATTAACGCCTGGATCTGCATTTTTATCATCTATACAAATCACTGAGTTTCAGGCTCTAAGTATGTACGTACACTAGGAATCACAGACGCCTTCCCACATAAGTTTGTGCACATACCGAGACATTTATACATTTTGCGTATACATGCATGGAAAATGTATATGTGTTCTACCTGTGCCAAAATTCATATGGAAGGCATCAGTGATTCCTAGTGTACAGTTGTGGTCAGAAAGGTTGTCCGACGTTTTGTGATAAATTTCGCAAATATAGTCTATCATGCGAGAGATTAGAGCTTTTGCTCACGGATATGTGCAGTGACGCATTATTAAAGCAAAGGAATGTACAAATATCTATGCAATGATACGAATATTCCGACAACTTGTAAAGTCGGACAACCTTTCTGACCACGACCGTACTACTACATACTTCTATAGAAGCTGTGAACTACAGCCTGAACACTCATCGATGCATAGATGAGAAATAAAATTACGAAAATATGAATCCTATTAAAACTGAGGTCCAGCCATTAATGAATAAGACTGTACACTGAGAGACCTATTTTGTCGAATGAAACGAAACAATTTGATTGAAACATTTTGTTGGCTGAATTGTTTAATTGAATATTATAAAAGGATTCTGCGTATGTTCGTTGAACCAAATTTGTATGTTAATATAACAAAATTTTCCAACTAATCAGTGTCCAAGAAAGTGATCAGGGTCGAAAAAATCAAAGAGCCGACAGAGTGCGAACCTACTAGTTATACTATGATAGATCCGCGAAAGGCGACGGACACGCGGAACAGCGTTACGCGTTTTACGCGCGGAACACGGAGAAAGTAATTTTCAGCGGGCATCGAGTGGAAATTAATTTGCCTGCGCGCGGCGAGTGCCAGGCCGAAGAGTGCGATATCACGTCGCGCACGGTCAACGATCCGACGAATGGACAGCCATATACGACGATCCGACCGTGATCTTCGCGTGCCTGCCTTATAGGGGGTGTATGACCGTTAATAGTGTGCTGTACGACGACACGCGCATCGAAAGAATCCGATGTGGAGAAAGCTTGACGCGATACTGGGAACGTGCATCGTGACGGCCTCGCCGCCAATACGCTACGTTAATTACCGGCGATAATGAACGAGGCGGCTTATGCGTTTCGGCCATGAAATCATTGCCGTCCGTCGTTTCGAGGGGTCAAAGGAAATGACGCGTTAATAAAATATTGCCGGAGCGAGGAAAATGTTTTACAGTTCCAGCGAAACATAAGTATGTAAATAGTCAAATTTAACGCTTAGTTTGCTAGTTGCGCAAATTTGAAAAAATTATAAACTCAGCGCAATAATAAATTTCTTATAAATTAAGACCATTTGTTCCCGACTAAATGTTAAGTACGTTTACTAATCGTGGAAAAAAATCGTATTGTCTAATGCCTCGATTAGTATCGACTACTAACAATATGTATTATAAAATTGAGTTAATTGATGCTGTTGATATTATATGACACGATTTCATTGTAGATTTCTATGTTAACTATCAACTTTTCCACACTGCAACGTTTCCAGTATGATCCGTAGCTGACGCCACGTGTTGGCTCACAAGTTCTTGTACCGATCCCGACGTCGATAAAGTTGCATTCTGTATCGGAACACAGCCTCTGACTTACTCAACACTTGATAATATCGTATTAGATTATATTTATCCATTAATACATTCAAAATACACACATACACATATTTGTGTGTATTAATAAAAATACGAAATACTTAATAAGAAAATATATTCCGTCCCTCTATTTTTTTTTAAGTCTGAAATATCTGAATTGTACAATATTATTTATTCATTGTAACGCAATAAATGTGTACAATTAGTCAGATTGATTAATTCACGCCAATTTTGTATTAATCTGATAATAAACGTGCAAATGTTATAAATGTCTTGCTACCAGGGAATCGCCATTTATCTTCCGCGCCGAGAGACACCGTGACAAAGTAAGCGGAAAAAATCTAATTTGGCCACTCGGCGGACAATTAAATTTTTACGCTGCGAACGAGAAAGGGCCAGGAAAGTAAAAATGCGTCAGCACGTTCCTACCCGTCGTAAATTCCATTCTCCTGTCGCTGATTCGGGCAACGAAATTGCGAACGTGGGAAACGAAAAGTGCGAGAATTGGAAAAAAAGGAAGACACCAGCTTCCGAAGTTTCTTTACGTCGTTTCGTAAAAGATACCAAGCGAATACTGAAGTATCTTAAATATTACACTATTATTTTTTTGTAGAATAATCGAGCATTCTTTTTTTTCCCCCTTTTGAAGAGGGATTAAATGGGTGTTAAATGCTGACAACTAATAACAGCGCTTTTATATTTATGCAATATTATTATTCGTTGGCGAATTAGCAAGATAATCATTATGTATGAGGAAAAAAGGAAAGAATGCCAAGGCGGGCTTAATCGATTGCCTAACGAATTAATTCTGTCATTATCCTCGCGCCTACGAGATTCCGACCTTGCGATCGATTTATCTTCGGTATGCCCGTGCGCGCTTAACAATGCGCAATAAAGACACGGCAGCGAGTCAGAAGTGTACGATGCTCATTATCATCACACTTTCGCTCGAGCGCTCGGCATTTCCCTTCCATCATCGTAATTGACGTCATTTCTCATTAAATCCGTAACGTGATGTAACTCGGACGTGGCATCGATCATGATAATTAAAATCAAGATTTTTCTCGCGGTAGAATTTATCGGTCAACGCTCTATTTTATGAAAAAGCTCGCAAGTACTGCGACCTATCTGCGTTATCGCTTCAAGTTCCGCTAATAAAAGGTAAAGGTTCTTGTTACTGACCGCCGACTTCGTAAGAAGGGACACATTATCTTCCGCGGACACGTTATCGTGACATTTACTTGAATTACCATATTATCACGCATTAGTCCACTCAAGCGCTTATGCTTATAGAACATTATCCTTTTTTCAAGGCGAAGCAAAGAAGCGAATATTCCTTGACGTAACGTCATATATACATATATATTAGCAAATAACCGCTATAACACACGACAGATCATTGTCACCTACTCAATGAAAAGTATTGTTCTCTGCAGAAATTACAGAGGCGATAAGTGCGTAGGCTGCAGGTTAACGGCGAATTTACGCGAGAAGGTGGTACGTTTGAATAGTGAATTAACTCAATTAGGATCAAGGCGTTAATAAAGAAAAACGCAGCGCGTTTATATAACGAAAGATTTTAATCGTTTCGAACTTCATGGCGAGCTTTTTCACTGGATATAACACGTAAATTTCTCAAACGCGGTATGAAAAAGGAGCGTAAAGAAAAATGAGACGAAGAGGGAAAAAAGGCGAGATCGATTAATTTGCACTCAATCAGGATCAAGGCGTTAATAAAGAAAACCGCAACGCGCTTATATAACGAAAGATTTTAATTGTTTCGAGCTTCATTGCGAGCTTTGATACATCATATCCTTTTATTGAATTTTTCAACTGGATGTAATATGTAAATTTCTCAAATGCAGGTTGAAAAAGGAGCGTGAAGAGGAATGAGACGAAGAGGGGAAAAAGGCGAGATCGTTCGACACTCACCTCGAACATTGCGGTCCCGTTCTACTCGAGCAGTTCTAGGTAAGGACCTGCCTTTAGACTCACCTGCAACAGAAAATGATCGTGTTCATGTTATTCGCGCTGTTACGCACTGAGCCACTCGAAATTGTAACAATTGTTAATTTTACTAAAAATCGTTTCATTATAAAAGTCACAGTCCTTGATGGATTGTATTATAATATACTTTTATACGCTTTTGGCAAAGAAATTTTCTACTAGTGATTTAATCTTTCTAAAAACCGATCCGCCACGATTATCAGACATTGCACATCGATAACGACGAACATTTGCGAAAATCTCTATCCAGACTTCTTAGCGATTCTAAAGCCTTGTGTCCACAATTCAAGAACTGCGTCCGAATTCTAGCTCCGAAAAATGTGTAGCCAGCCAAGTTGTATCGTTTATGGAAAAGCTGCAAGTTGATTGGCTACACATCTCTCGAAACAAGAACTTGGACCAAGTTCCAGCATAAAACAGCAGGCTTTAATGTCTTGTGTCCACGATTCAAGAACTGGTCCGAGTTCTAGTTCCGAAAAATGTGTAGCCAATCATGTTGCATCTTTTGCGGAAAAGCTGTAAGTTAATTGGCTACATATTTCTCGAAACTTGGACACAGTTCTTGGCTCGTTGGCACAGGCCTTAAGAGAGGTATCGATTTTTACTGCCCGGCGTCGATGCGAAGTATCGGCGACCCTATTCGCGACGAGAGTGCAGCCAGAAGCGTCGACTGCACGCATCCGCGATCACGGAACCAGAAGTCCGACGCGCCGGTTCTGTTATGCGGCTCCGTTTCGCGGCTTTTTCGCGGGGGACAGCTTTTTCACGGCGTGTCGCACGGCCGTAATGGACGCTCCGACCGTATCCGAGAGAGTACGCTCCAATTCTCGCGAGTCCCGGCCGCACCAAGCGCGGCGGCGGCCGCTTAGGCGCGCGCGCGCGCGCGCGCGAGCGGACACTTTCGTCTAATTGCACACGTCAAGCGGTCGTGCTAATTACAGGCCGCGCGCCCTCTTTTTTCTTCCTCCGAGACATTAAATACGCGGCTCTGGAAAAAGCTACGTGGCGGAGTCTCATCGGATCTTATTAATAATCTCGGCTTTTCTTTCCATCGAAATGTGGCGTACATTACGAAGCGAAATTTTTCCAAAACCAGGTAGAGCGGAATCGAAGGGATAAACATTGTAAAGAAATGAGATCGCGAAGTTTCATACCGCAGGTAGCTCAGCGAAAATGAAGCTGTGTTAAGCCTGAAAAAGAGGTGCGTGGCTAAGAATATTATCTTGAGAGAAATCTCGGGAGAAATCTTGCATTACTGTAAAAAAAAAATGTAACGAAGAAAGACTGTCTAAAATGTACAATACAAAGATAACATAATTATTTCGGAACAAAGAGCAAAACCCGAAGTAAAAACAGTACCGTTGATAATTGTATGAAAAGAAATGGAACGTACAAAGATCACTTAAGTATTTCGGAACAAGGATCCAAAGCAAAAAGTAAAAACGGTACCGTTAATGACTATTTTCTTTCTTCCCGTTTCTGCCAAGTAGATTTTCCAACTTTGATACTCAGGTGAAATTCCACCGCATTTCGAGCGACGCATTTTCGCCCATGCGCTTTCAGTGAGAGAAACACAATCAGCAAGAGGACTTTCTACAAAGTAATGTGCAAAACGCTTCGAAATTACTATAATGTCAGACGCCTTGAAAAGGAGTGTCGCATAGCGACGTTATTGCAGGTAAGACAGTTTCGTCTTCTTCATCTGACGAGACCTCGACTGGTCGCATGTCTCTATCTTTCTCTCCCTTCCGGAGCGGCTGCGGTGGATCTTATGTGACGACACATTGGTAAAATTTACGAGACAACGCCCAAAGAGAACGTCCAACGAAACCGCGAACATGAGTTAAACCGCGAATGAAATCTGAGACAAACGCGCATTCGCCGTTTAGACCCGACTCGATCCCGTTTACATACGCGAAAACGCGATAACCGCTGCGATTTAATGGCGAAATAAGAAGATGAAAGGAAGCAGACCTAGCAGAAGACAGAGCGTAGGTACCTTATATTTTTAAGTAACAGGGTAAAGCGAGAGAGTGTGTTCTGTGAGTGCTAAGAATAATATTTTGCTTTTGCTACAATTTTACTACTGGTTGGGTAATAATTACTAAGTACCGCGATAATTGCCGGGTATCGCGATACGCGCACTAATGATAATTATCTCGTCTTGGAAAGAGAAATTCACGCAGTAATCCTGATTTATATAAATTGCGCGATTCAAGAAAATCGCGTGGCTCTGTAAATACTTGATCGCGCGCACATCCTGTTGCCGCTAACGCTTTCGAAAGCGGCAGAATTAGTTTCGTTTATTGTAAGTGGAAACGCCGGCGTTTGAAATGAAAAAATAAAAAACGGCAGAATGTTTTTCTTGCTTTCTTGCGGACCGCGGCGGATGATTAATCGCTCGCCGCCGATAGACACGTAACCAACATACAAACCAGATTTACAACATTATCTACAATGTACGAGTGAGAGGATCTTAATTTCATGCGGAACGTCTGCTGCTAATGGTCGCTTAGGTGCACGGAACTTGGAATACTAAGCCGTAAATTTACTTGCGTCGGCGCAAATAAGTTTACTCTCGGGACTTTTCGCGCGACTTCTTAGACGTCTCGATCTCGCACAACAAGTTCCTCCTATAGGAAAGTATGGGACAAGCTCATAGCGAGGATCATCGCTTTATTAACGTTTCGATTAACCTGTCCCTTGGTCCCGGCGCCAATTATGATCGATTTGGTATCTAACTGCACTCTGGTTTTATTAAGAAAATATTCTGCGCCACGTGAAAGTGCCGACTTTCGAAAACTAGTGCAGACATTCCAGTAAAAAGAGCTTTACAGAAATGGAATATTAATAGCGAATATCATATGATAACGGCATGTTGTGTTATGTTAATTATTTCGTAAAATATTACACATAAAAATATAATATATAAACTTTTCAACGAAATACAACGTATTTATTTCAGAATTAAAGTTTAACTTTATTTGTAATTTAATCTTATTTATCTAATAAATTATTATGTTTAACCCTTACGAACAATCCAAACAATTCGATTACTAATCGTGAGTCCCGAAATAGGTTGCTGTCTTTTTTTCCCCAGAGCACAAGTACAATTTTGGTACGGGGACTTAAATTTGAACTGAACTAGGCTGGGGCGTTTAATATCCCACAGTGCCAGCTCAGGGATAAGGCGAGGGGTAAACCGGGGAGAGTATTATGGTGTACTGATTTGCTGCATTATCGGGCATTACTAGGCATTTTTGGGCACTAGTTTGGGCATTAGGCCTTGTTGGGGCATTATAAAGATAAAATATAATAAGATAATTAGATAAAGTAATGCCCACTGGGCATTAGTAGGCATTGGTGTACAAGATTTTGGTAAGCGGTTTCCCCCTCGGGTTAAGGGAATGCTGAGGTGATTCTGCACTTTTGGCACCTTTTGCATCTAGAACTGTCAATTGATGAAAACATTTGTGCAATATACAAATTATGTGGCTTTTGTGTACAGACCGACTAGTCTCCACTAATCGGATTAAATTAGAAAACAGCATTGTCATTAAATTAAGTTTAGAAGTCTAACAAAAAATCTATTCCTTCGAATAAATTATGGGTTACATGCTGTTCTCTAATTTAATCCGATTGGTGGAAAGTCAGTCTGTATACAAAAGCCAATTTGTATATTACACAAATGTTTTCATGAATTGACAGTTTTAGGAGCGAAAGGTGCAAAGGTGCAGTATTACTCCGGCATCCCCATAACTAATACTGATAAATCGAGGGGTAAACCGCTGAGGGCATCGTGGTGTACAGATTTCGGGCATTACTAGGTATTTTTTGGGCATTACTGGATGTTATTTAGTTTTGCTAGGGCATTATAAAGAATCTAAAAAAAATAAAATAAGAGAAAATAAGGTAAAATAAGATAATAAGCAATGCCCATTGGACATTAGCGAACATTGGTGTACACGATTTTAGTCAGCGGTTTACCCCCCCCCCCCCCCGTGACAAATACTTTATAATAATATATAACAGATAAATAAATATTTACGTTTTTTCAAGGAGCAAATATTGTGTGAGATTTGTATTACGTAAGCAGTTACAAGAGTTAGTCATCGCTTTTATAATCGTCAGGATAATAGCAGAATAATAGCAACGATGCTTTTGAGTCCGTGATCATTGTTTGCGCGATAATATTTTTTTTCTGTGAGCGAAACCAAGAATAAAATGTACTGAAGCAATGATGAAACCAGTGCACTGACTTCTTCTAGAATTTCCACTTTTTTTCGAATCGGATTGGATGTTGCAGGTGGGAGAAAATTCCGGATGATAAAGTTACACACGCTTCACATGCAAGCCAGAAAATACAATACAATCGAGGAGGAGCGGCCTGGCAGGGGAATACGTATCTGCAGTTTCGATTTCTCTCCGGCGTGAATTCAAATGCCATTTTACGATCATTCTTACAACCGTTGCGAGATGTTTGCGCGCGTAAAAGCGAGACGCGAAGTCGCTTGTGCAACTTCTTTTACGGTAGTTACTCGCGTAATCGTTCACGCCAAGAGAGGCGCGTCAAAGATTTGGACGACGTAGAGCACGGTTTAATCCGACGAGTAATTACGGCGAATAATTACAGCGACAATCCTTATATAACTATTAACGTCACGGTTCGATCGTCATTTCTACTTCGTACAGTGTCCCTTATAATTTTTCTGAATAACGTTCTTCGATTGCGAGTGATTTGCTGAGAAATTGTTCACTACAAATTATGGACACAGGTGCATTAGTCGCATTAATCCTTCTCGTACTTGCTTCGTAAAAACCGTGTACGTTTCGATTTGTGATTTCGTAAAGAGAATTCTCGTACAATTGCCAGATGGCATGTCGCCTTTGCACAAGTAAAAAAGTGTAAGTGTTTTTACGTTTTTTAAATAATTTATCAACTCGGAAACGTATGTATTTTTATTTAGAAAAACGTCATAAGTGTAGTTGCAAAAAAATCGTTCAAGAAAGGACTAAACGCGAAAATTGTACCTCGTTTAAAAATAGCGGCGGTAAAGAGAACGGACGTATAAAAGAAAAATACGACTCTCACATTTTGTGGAGAAAAATCCACCAAGGCAAGAAAAGAATAAAAACAATTTAGTAGACAACGCGGAAGATCTGCAAGCGACTTGAAAATCTTACTAGCACGGGCTAATAATTGCAGGCTATTGTGTAATCGCGAGAAATGGTTTCGTATCCTCTACTACTTGTCGCGACTACGTACCGAGAGATAACGCGATGACACGCGGAGCGGCACGCGCCGTTACCTGCTCGCTTGAGTTTTACCGCACGAATGACGGGGCACGACGACCTTGCGTACGCGGTAGCGCGCGCTATGCATAAAACAAACATCAAGACCGCACGACGGTTGATTTTGACAAAACATTTAACAAACTACGAAATAAAAATATCCTTGAATATCTCGTTTCTTGTATTTTAAATTAATTTTAATAAACGAGCTATTCTAGCATATTTTGCACCTGTTTTGCAGATTTGTCATTTAAACAATAATTAATTCCGTTCGTTTGAGAGATCGTATTTGATAACAAAGCTATCGTTATTTCAATACTAATTAATGAAAGAATTTTTTAATATATTACTAGCATTGAATAATTACTCCATTAAAAAAATGATTAAATTATTACTTGAAGTATCAGGTCTATTTTCATTTTGCTTGAAAAACGATTGTAATACTAGAAAAATTGGTTAAATTTTCAGTGAGGTCTTGCATGTACCTACGTAATTGTACTCTTTTCAAGTTTGCAAAAGTATGTTGCAAAATTAGAAAATGTTAACATATATGTACGAGCTTCTTGGAAGAATCCAAAATTAAATTATCAAAATTCGAATTGTGTCTCAAAATAAATGTCTTCTAAATTCTTCAATTGAATCATAATTTCAAATAAGATGACTGAATGTTAAACTGACTTTCAAGATTTATTTATTAAATTGTATATCATGCTTCAAAATTTATTTCTGCTAAGTTCTTTCGTAGCAACAATTATAAATATAGATCATAAGAATCTTCAGAATTATGATGAATAAATTAATATAAAACCATAATGTTTGTGTATACAACAATTTTTTCAATTTTAGATTTGCGTGAAATAAAGCTTGCATTAAACCTGCTTGTAAATAAATTGCTTTGTAAAATCTGAATTTTTCTCAGCAAGAAATTTCATCAGAGTGCAATATAAAATTTATCTCTTTATGTGCCTTAATTTATTTATATCATTTTATGCCGCGTCTTCTAGTTGTAAAGTTACGATGAAAGTAAAGTAGACAGTGCGGAAAATGCTGTAAATGATGCCTGTTATGAGATTCAGTGCTATTTTTTTTCGTAAAATACGCGCTGTTTCGCGAGGCAACATTTTTGTGAAAATTATATTTTAATTGTGCTTTTGACAGTGCCGCATCTCTGAAATCGTATAATTACGCTATTTACGTAGGAGAACACTCCCTCGGTTTTGCCATTTAAATTTTAATACAACTGCACAGAGGCGGAATTATTATTAATTTTAATGTGTGTGTACTTTCATATTTCACTTTATGCCATTTATTGAACATTCCCGTTAATATGATATCTTTTTTAATGTATCAGTGCGAGTCTTTGAAAGTAGCGCGATACATGGATTAAAATGCGTTATCTGCCTCTTTACTAAATTACGCGTTAAATCGCTGAGATCAGCGATTGAAACAAGATAATACCGACATTTAGCAAGAAAGAAACAATCCGCGATATAAATTATCCGACAGAGAAAATTAACGGGATTTCCACCTCAATATTGTGCAACGCGGAATAACGGGATATATTTCTTTTTTATTTTATTATGTGCACGCGTGTGTTGTTCTCCAAATTCATACCGGAGTGATAACAATTAAATCGCATTTGCCAATCGCGTAAGACTCGACTTCACTTGCTCGAACGACGGAAGTAACGTTTCAATGTAAGCTTCGCGAAGTTCAAGCGTACGTTTAAGGCGCCTTTATTGCTTTGCTCCGAGAAAGACGATGTACCAGAATCAAGTTTGCTACTCCAGAAGAGGCACCGCGCAAAACACATATCGTGCGTGTAACGGTCATCTTTTTCCTCCGTGACGTTCGACTCGAAAACAGACACAACATCGGATTGTCCGAGTGGACGTAGAGACATCAATGCACGGAAAGAATTTTCTCTTAAAATTTATCCCGAAAATCATGTAAACGCTGGGCAACATGGCATTTCCAAGAATTTTATGCGAGTTTTTGAAAATTTTACCATACATTTTACTAGCGATTACACTTAGTACACATTTTACTAGTAAAATGTATGGTAACAATTTAAAAGACTCTCATAAAGTTCTTCAAAATACAATGTTGTCCTGCGATTACATGATTTTCCAGGGTAAATTTTAAGAGAAAATTCTCTCCGGGTGTGACATCAAAGAAATGAAATATACTGAAATATATAAAAATTCGAGAAGAGAATTCGATGTAAAAAATATCAAATATTGCGATTGGGGCAATTGAAAATAAAATTAGAAAAAGTAACGCGTTATTTCATCTTAGCGCATTTATAACAGATGTGACTCTGTGCGGTCAAATAAAGCAACCAGCCTTCATGGTTGCGTGAGCTAACTTTATAGCCTGGCCGCCTAGCGGAACGCGAGTCAGAAGCCGCGTCTATGTAAATCAATTGTAAGCGATTGCCTTCGGACTATGAATAATTTTTGGCAGTAGGCGTCTCTCGTAAGATTTATAGCATGTGGGAGAAATCTTTTTGAGATTTACTAGACATGACATAATTAGAACTGTTGATCATGGAATTCCTGAAATCGGATTAAAGATATCGAAAAGTAGCCACTGTGTTCATCGAGAAACAGAGAAAAGGGGAAGCATTGATAATAAAATTAACGTTGATGAAAGCGTGAAAATGGTTTTGTAAACAGCTCACTACGTTAATTTCATTGCAGTATGTAAAACAATTGTTATACAATTGATAATGTATCGAAATATATTAGCTCGAGATGCTATTTTGCATCGTTGCATATGCATATCAGCATTATTTATAGCTAATTATACATTTACGGTTAAACATGAAATATTCGCAAATTACATTCTGTTAATATCCTTGCGCTCATGAAAGCTACTTAATTTAAAAATCATAATTTACTCTCCTCCAGTTCGTTACGCTGTGTATTTAGCAAATTGCACTCTATTATATTCCTGCACTCATAAAAATTATTTTTATGAGCGAAAGTATAATATGCGACGCGACGTAATTTGCAACATAGCGTACTAAGTTCGATAAAAATAAATTATGATTTCTTGATTTAAATCAAATGCCTGTTTTAGACAAAGGAATCACTGCCTTTCCGCTAATCGCCCAATTAAAAATAAAAGTATCATACGTCTGTGGCAGTTCTTGATATCCTGTGGCACGTAACGGATCCTCATGTCGGCGATGTAGATTATGTTACGACACGTTGAGTCGTCCTTGAGCGATTATTAGGTCTCATCTATCTAAGAGTCGTGCGACTGGAAGAGTGTCTAACGTTCATTCTCGCGTCATCCTCCGCTATTTGAATATTGCTCGATGGCTCATCCTGTATCGCGTCTTCGTTGTTGTGAAGCATCGAAGGAAAAATATCGATGACTTCTGTTTTTTTTTTCTTATCCAAGTTCAGAGCGATATTCCGTAATTTCTCACAATTTCCGAGAGGGTGTAATTCAACGAGGAACTTTCGCCTCGCAGTCTCTCGATTTTCTATAAATTCTCGTTGGCGGGAAATATCTTTCTCGACATTAACGATCGCGCTACGATCCTTATGGGTAATAACGGATTTCGTAGAAAGTCTTCCTGTTCAGCCGAGATCGATAGCACCGATGAGCAAATGTGGTAAAGCGTTCGGCTATTTTGCAATTCTTCGGCCAACATACCATACGCGGCGTCTGCTATATACGACTGTAACGACCTGGCGAAACAGTTTGCAGGAGCATCTCGTAGAAGTTGCGGGAACGCGCGTCAAAACACTCACGAATTAGAAGAATATTATCATAATCCTTGCCGCTAATGAATCGCTCAAGCCACACTAAATAACATTCTAATTGACAGCCAGTAGCTCTTATCCTCGGCAAGTTGTCACTGTCGTTCCCGTTTGGATATTATATCAGATATGTACACTGTATCGAGTATACCGTTATCAGCTTCCAGTCTTGATCAGATTTAGCCGTACGTTTGTTACAAATGGAGAAAGAATATATTTTTTTTCATATTTCGATGTATTAAATTTCATACCTATATTTTGCACACAACGTCTTGTGTTGACTCCTCTTGCCTATTTCTTTGTTCGTTTTTTTTTACATATTTTTAGAAATTTTGAGTCACCGATTGCCCTCAAAAGCGCAAAATTGTCTCTTGCATAATGTCTGCTGTAAAGCTTAATCTACAACGCGCTCTCTGCATCCAGAAACATTCTATTTTGTGTAAACGAATAGAAACGCTTGAAAAATGTACGATTGTACAGTGTATATAATATACAATTTATCCACTTGCACAAATTTGTTAAACGTATTTATTGACTACAAAGTAGAACGTTTCTAGACGCAAAGAGCACATTGTAGGCTTAACTCTTGATGTGTACAAAAAAATTATGACGTACAAAAACTAAACGAATTAGTCTGATTTCACTTGGCGGTGACGTATCCAGAATTATTGCACTTTACTATTTTCTTCTGTCTTCTTAATAGCCACAGGTCAATTATGTGCGGCGTGAATAGATCTATAAAAAACGACACGGTTCTCAAGCATCGTCCATTCGATGCCGTTATTGTTCTCAAGAATCGACGACGGGGAGATAGCCAATTTGTCCAACTCGAATATATCAATCACTTAAACATATCGAATAAATACTCTGGATGTGTAACAATCCCTGATGAATCATCTCGTGGAGCACCAAACCGTTTTTTACTGCCGCGGCGAAACGACGCGAGAAAATCAGTGTCGCTTTGTTCACCGTTCACGTATTCACAGATAATTAACTCGTCTCATGTCCGCGGCGAATTTCCTCGATGACGACTGCCGCCGATCGAAGATCGCGTCGAGGAACTGAGACATCGAGTCCCCTCGGCCGGCCCGAGACAGTGAACACGATACAGTCGGGAATGGACTGCCGCGAACGGAGGCTGCGTATGAAAGTAAATATTAACGTGGGTCTCTCCCTCGCTTACACTTACTCGTCGCCGACGGCTGACGTGTGGTGTGTGCGATCGTGATCGTGAGTATCAAACACGAGCGTGCCACTCTCGTGAACAGCCGTGTCACACGCGTAGAGCCGCCGCGGCCCCATGGGCGCGGGTATACGAGCCAGTGCGTGTCATCTGTTTAGTGTCAATCGCGGTATGCGTATTTCCGTCCCGCGACTTTTACGACGCGAGAGCAGACGCGATTAACGTCACGTGTCTGTTAGCCGTTGTCTCGCGATCAGTCTGGGTTCCGGAGTCCAGATTTTCCGCAATTTCATAATTTAACATATTTGTCTACTCGCACAAAAGAGAGAGAGAGTGTTATATACACATTTAAATATACAGAGGAAAGTCCGGTATTATGAGATGTGCTTCTAATATGAGATGGCAGGTTTTCAACATCAAAATTTAGTCACAAGTCTTTAGCCACAACAATTTCTCACTAAACAGATTTCACTCCAAGGGCAATACATTAACGATAGAACCAATAGATGATGCCTATTCATTTAGAATAACCCTGCTATCTCATATTAGGAGCTTATCTCATAATAGGGGACTTCCCCTCTACTTAAAAAAATAATAAAATAAGAAATGGTACGCGCGTAGACGAGGAATAATGAAAATACTTTTAATTGTCGTATAAGAAAGAGGCCGTTAGACTCCATTCAAATAAAAAGTACGCAAACTATTCAATATTAATAAAAAACCACATTATTTAGTCTAATACAAGTGCAAGAAATTGAAAAATAAGGAATGAAACTAAAGTGTACGATGTAAACTTTTAATTGTGTTTCTGATCACGTGCTAGGATTGTCTATTACGTAAAAGACAAATTCGTTGAAAAATTGTCAATAAATGATTAAACCGCGTTATTTTTTCTTGAAAGAAAACCCTTTCTCGCAATTTACACGTGCGGAAAACAGTCGAACAATAAAGATTTAATAATTTGATAACGTAGACTCGAGAAATAAATGAACTGAGGAATGAATAGGAGGCCGGCAGTTGAAGCAACGAAAATTGCTCCATAACGCGAGCTTTCTTTCGTATCGCGAGGCGTCGGCCATCGGGAAAGGCAAGTGCGACTTCAACAGGCGTAGGCACGCGATATTGCGTTAGGGCTCACCTACGTATACTTATTAATCGCGTGCGTCATTATCCTACGCACCCCGGATCGTACGGCGCCATAAAAAGAATCGTCGAAGCAAAGCGCACTCGAGAACGCGCTCTCGCGCCTTCCGTAATATTTCAATTCCGTAAAACTCAGCCCGGGAGATAGACCGCTATTATCGTTACTTAAAACTCCGATAAGCATCTGCCATTACATCTGCCGAGATATCCTCTTCTCGCGTAACGATATCGCAATTACAGTATCGGCGATTTACTCGCGATTCGCTTACGGCGAGTGTGCAACATGCAACTCCGTATTCTAGATACCTGATTCAAGGTCGTCCTGGTCGGCCCCGCGAAGGCAGGAGTGAAAACTGCGGGACAGCCGGCGACCGCCGGGCGAGGCGCCCTCCGTCGAGACGCTCTGCATCCTCGGTGAACGCGCGAGCGTAGTGACGATGGGTTGTTCTCAGGTTCAAGCGGAGCCGAGATGAGGCGAACGAGGTGGCGTCATGTCTCTTTTTTTTCCCCCTCTTAGCGACTCGCGAGTCGCGAATAATAACGGGAGCCGAATAATTAAGCGCTAATTAACTGCTAATGTGCGCACATCACGCATACGATATCACGCGCGTGTACGAGGGTGTAGGTCGCGGGCCGATCCGCTCGCTCTATGCGCTTCTCCTCCTCGCTCTAGTTCACCTGGAAAGAAAATCCAACGGTTCGTTGCCGATACGACGCAGGTCGATACAGACCACGTTAGGGCAGACGTTCTCCAAAGTGGCTAAACACGCGACCCATGATCCAAGGTTTTCGGGAAATCTGACGACGGCGATCCCGGGCTTACGATTAATCTATCAATTTCGGCATCGCCGGGTTAATTCGTTTTGTGCCCACTTCACACTCTCGGGAACTTCGAAACGAAGGGACTATTTGTGCACCAGACGTAATATCTTTCTCTCTCTCTTTCTCTCCTTCTCTCTACGTCGAGCGATATTAATCAACGTGAAAAATATCACGTCTACCTAGTCTGCGCCACGCCAACCGAACATTTTCGTTCACCATATCGGCTGAGCACGGTGATGCGAGAAATGAGACTTTTTCTATATCGTGCGCCCCCGGAAAATAACTCCGGCCACACCGTGACGAGGACCTATAAATCACTTAACGTTCGCGCGCGTAATTCGCAATCCGTCTAGTATAATGATATTGCGTAATCGTAAAATTGCGGACTGACGAAAGCTACCTTTGGCGCCGATGTGTGCCCAAATGCGGCTAATGGACCGCTATCTTTTCCAAACTCGCGGCTCGCACGACATATAGATAATGTTCCGTAAATTACGGTCACGTGTCCAACGCCGGGACTCGTGTTATGTCACAACAATTTATGGGCACGAGTTTAAGTTATTCGCGACAGACACGCGCAAGTCCAACCTGTTCATTCCTAAACGTGAATATCCGCATTATATAATTCAGCTTTTACGCGAGTAATATCAATATTTCGGGGTTACACAAGCTTGATGTTACTCGACGATTTGGAAGAATCTTTCAACCGTGTAGGATAAATAGATTCGTAGATATTTGTTAGAATGTACAGTCCTCAAAATGCAGCGTTTTGTTTTCTTAACTAAATTTAATTAAAATCACTAATTTTTCATATGTAAGTTACACTTGGAAGAGCGTTCACGTTTCTTGTGTACACAAAATATAACAAAATATATAGCAAAATATTTGTGATAAATTTCATTAATTCCCATAGTAATAAACAGGGGTGTATCTTCGGGCAAGTGGGCACTAAGCCGCGCCACTTATTAATTTGGCGAGAAAAATAATGGGCCAGGACTGGACCAGGATTTGAACCTGAGACCTTCCCGCTTGCCGGGCGAATGCTCTTCCAACTGAGCTATCCAAGCCTACAAAAATTATAGGTGTAACTAACTTCAGATTGTTTACCCTTATCATTCTGCAGTGAACTCTATATGTATAGTAGTGTAGAGTTTACTGCATTTCCATCAAATTGGAACTGTATATACATCATCGTCAGTTTCGGCACAATAAGGTTCATGCAGAACCCTGGCCTCCTTGAAATTTTACAAATCGTAGAATTTTAAGGCGAACAGGTGATTTAACCAGTCGCGCCTTGCTCGATTTTTGAGCGTCGTGATTCCTCTCGCATGTATCTGTGCGTCAGGTATATGGGACCTACAGTTTAAAGCCCGTATCAGACTACGGATTGGGATTGGGATTAGATTGAAATTTAACCAATCACAGTAAAGTTTACTAATCTTAAGTTCAGTAACTTTTACTCTGATTGGTCAAATTTCAATCTAATCCCAATCTCAATCCGTAGTCTGATACGGGCTTAACGCCGACTCCGAACGGCTCTGCAGAGGAACGCCCGTGATAAGGTGATACTCTCGGTGAGCTGCCGCTTTCTTTCGAGAGGTGGCGATCGAACGAAAAACAAACGATGTTTTGCTTGGATTTGAACCCGGATCTTCGGATCACCAGAGCAGCGCACAATCCTCTGCGCCACGATCGCCACAGTTAACTTAATACTTTGATTGCGTTCATATGTAGATTTCCATCTCACAAATCTCGATCGATTTATAAAATTCACACACGGAGAGAATTTTTTCTTAAAATTCATCCTGAAAATCATGTGATCGTGGGACAACACGGTATTTTGAAGAATTTTATGAGTTTTTTTGAAATTTTACCATACATTTCACTATTAAGTATACTTACATATACATTTTACTGGTAGAATGTGTGGTAAAATTCCAAAAAACTCTCATAAAATTCTTCAAAATGCCACGTTGCCCCACGAATACATGATTTTCAGGGTAAATTTTAAGAGAAAATTATCTCCATGTAGTTCAACCGCTAGTTAAAAGAATAAAAAGCTACAATTAGGAGCATACTCTCGGTGCGCAGGTTGATTCGGTTTATTTCGCAAGCGTTAACGAGCGATTGCTCGATGCTTATTTTATACCGGGCGCGTAGGTGCGCGCGTGCGAGCACATCTGGGTGTGGTTTTTAACTGGAACAGGCGTGTAGGTAATTAAAAGTATGTACGTGTACGTGGTAAGGCAGAATGGTATTTCAATTTCGATCGAATGCAAATGAGACTCGCATTCTTGAGAGACGTTCCGCCCAAACGCAATCATCGCAGCTGACGCGATAAACTCTTAATTTATCGCCAATAATCGACAAGATGCCCCGATTAACCGAGAAGATCGACGAGAAGTCCAGTTATCCCGAGAACATCGCGTTATTTGTGTCCGTATCTATTTTATTATTACGAGAATTTAATCGTTACATGCAGCGCTCACATATATAACGTTGCTTTCATCTGCCTATCTTTTTATTCAATTAACATTCGATGCATACGGGTCAATTCTTCCTAAATGTACCTTAATTAATGTATCAAGAGCTATGCATTACGAAGCAGGATCCAAACGTAATCAAGATTAGCTGCAGGTCGTGAAAACGAAGCCCTCGTTCGCGTAACGTTTCAAGCGACGTAGAGGAAATTAGATATTGTTTATTTACTTGTAACGCAAACGTCCTCGTGTTTCTATACTTTCTTTCTCCGCGATCGAGACGCCAACGGCGAGAAGGAGGCCGCGAGTGCCAAAGATCCGTCCGCGAATCCGCGAATTTGCCGAGCGAGTTAGTCGATTTTCATAACTTTGGCCATGAAGCGCGAAAGATCCCGCGATTAGGGCGGCCCGATATAACGTCGCGAATATGACGTTCGTTATAACCACCTGTTGATCGTAAACTATAGTTTCCGCGGCGCGACCATACGGCGCCGCGGGAAGCGGGCACCTATAATACAGAACGGATCGGCGGTGCTTCATTTCGCGGAGCTAATTAACGATCCGAGCGTCCATGGTGAATTAAAGATTAATCAGACGCGATGGCTTAAAACCGTCGTACTAATAAGGAACAGTATCGCGCAAATAACCCATAGAAACCATAATTGCGTGCAAAAGAAATGCATGCCTGATTTACAATTATTAAATGTGGAAAGATTCAACCAACGGATGAAAAGTTATTTCCCCTCTTCTGAATTCGTAGATTAAATGCAATTGTTTTTTAATGATTATCAGTAGTGTGGCATTCGGAAACATCATTCGAAAGTTTATTGCGACCAATATTACCACATGCCTCGGTGTTTGAAGAAGCTTAATCTAACAAACAGACATTCTTATTTTGGTACAATATAATATATGTGCATTAGAGAAATTGATCGGGCTATTTTTCAGTGAAATACCAAATATTTCAGCTTCGTTGGTGAGACGCCCGTCTAAAGTGTAGGGAGGTCCAGGTTCAAACCCTGGCTGAGGTAATACTTTTCGCAATAAAACTTCCGCCGGTTATGATGAAACATATTACTTGCTCGATTATCAGTAGCGTTAAGCTCTTTTTAAATATAAATGAAGATACATTACAGTTTCATGTAATTCTATCTGATGGCACGAAGTGCTACATAAAGAATTGCGAGGGGGAAAACCGCTGACCAAAGTCTTGTACACCAATGCCCCCCAATGCCCAGTGGGCAGTGCTTTATCTTATTATCTTATTTGATCTTATTTTATCTTTATAATGCCCCAGCAAGGCCTAATGCCCAAACTAATGCCCAAAAATGCCTAGTAATGCCCAGTAATGCCGCAAATCTGTACACCACAATGCCCTCAGCGGTTTCCCCCTCGAAGAAAACGCCAAAAAAGCATGATTAATAATACGAAACACCGTAGTAATGTCTATTAATAATCGCAAAACGCACGTTCACACAATTTGTAAAAAGCTCATTAATTACCTCGTCGTTGTTCTCGTAATGATCATTAGCGTGGCTCATTAGAAACACTGCGAACGCTGTTTAATCGGGGATACCGAGAGATTTACGGACTTCGGCCGAGGAACGTCAATTACGAACATGCCGCGCGATTATCTGTCTCCGTAAATAACATCGGATGCTTCGTGCAAGTGCTCGTTGCTCGTGCTGGAACTTTCGTTTTCATTTCGATAGATTTCGTTGTTGAAACAACGAAGCCGCGGAGCGAGGAATAAATTTCGTGGAACTAATTAACGCGCACCTGTCCGCGTTCGTTGGCCCCGCTAATTCAGAGCGGATCGACGTGCGAGCTAATCGCGCTAATCGCGCACGGCGATTTACGGCGCGGCGGAAGTGCAGTTATACCCTCGAAATAAAGGGCCGTTTTCCGTATTCACGAATAGCAATTGTGGCTGAGAGGCACGTTGTGACATACACGGAGAGAATTTTCTCCTAAAATTTATCCTGAAAATCGTGTGATCGTGGGACAACATGGTATTTTGAACAACTTTATGAGAGTTTTTGGAAATTTTACCATACATTTTACTAATAAAATGATTTCCCATGATGTTATACATATAAGTACACGGAGAGAATTTTCCCATAATGTGTATACTTATTGCTGTTGTTGGTATAATAACTAGTGAAATGTATGGTAAAATTTCTAAAAACTGTCATAAAATTCTTCGTTATCCCACGATTACATAATTTTCAGAATAAATTTTAAAAGAAAATTCTCTCCGTGTACTTATATAATATTACGGGAAATCAATTTTTTCAATGTTATTTAAACTCGCTAATTTTATTAATGACAGCAAACAAACAACTTCTCTCGTGGTATAATTATTTCCTTAATCGCAAACTTGCAAAATTTAATAGCACTTACGAACGCCTCGTACAATTAAGAAATGCTAGGGAAATTATCGGAGTTCGTAACTAAAATAGGCGGCTTTATTTTCGAATTGCGTCATCCGGAAGTTGAATTTAATTACGAGGAATGTAACGAGCTAATTACAGCTATTGTTTGCGAGAGGTGTGGCATCGTGGAAGTTCCGATGAGCTCGGACTGACTGAAAATATTTTGACGAATTAATTAGAAGAAAAATATGATTCACGAACACACTTTGTTTTCACATCATAATCATTCGTGACTATAGACGTGTGCTATTGTAATCGTAGAGAAGACTCCGATATATCACGTTATCTGATATATTAGATTTTGTTTTATTTCGTTTTTATCATTACTCAGCTTGCGAACGAAATAATTAGATCGTTTCTACTTCTCCATATTTTGCCATATTTGCGGATAAATTGCGGTGCAACGAACGAATAATAAATCAACACAGGTTCTCGAATCGCATCTTACGTGAAGAGATACAAAAAAAGTGACGAGAGCGATTCGAATACGTGTCTACGTTATATAAATTGTCAAAGTTTGCTTGGCAGACGTCATTGTATTTTACAATCTCGCGCGGGAAACGAGTATTTCTCTCGCGGAACAATCACGAATGATACTTTTCGATATGAGCCACGTTAATCTTTTTTAATTCGATAGAGGAGAATAAGAATTATTGATTTTGATATTGTCTTATTTTTATACTAAATGAGGTTGTGAGAAAATATAAATGCGTCAAGATTATTTTTTGTCTCGGTATTGAAATCCTTTCTGAGGGTGCAGGAATACTTCTGAATTGTATACATAAATACCGTTTGCTTAATCTTCAAAAAGAATGCTGAAAACATTCTAATATAAATACAACAACAAGAATGATACCATATGTGAACATCGCGAATGTGACTTCTTTGCGCTTCGTTCGAAGGGTGAACGTTCGCGATATCTTTTCAGTTTCGTCTCTTTGGTCGCCCGTCAAAAGCCCCTCGTGTTGGTCAGCATGTCTCGGATCTCTCCTCTATTTTAAGCCTCTATATCTCTAACGAAACGTCGACGCGAGTGCTTCGCTGCCGCGTGGCAACCTTTAAGAATCCTCTAAGCGATATCTCGATCCTGACATAAAGCTCGACGGACTTTATCGTATCCGAACTTGTTTAATCAGATTACATCGATCTCATTGATCGACTCTCTAGAAACTTTTCTCTCCTGCTAATTGGAAAAGTTGCAAAAAAAAATCGATCCGACAAACCGCTATGAAGTTTCGATAATAAAATGGTGAATAGCGCGACCGATGAAAGAGACTGCGATAACGCAGCAATTTATAACATCCGTAAGCTCACGGAAACGATAACGATTTGTGAAAACCGTAACGGATGGAGATGTCATGCATGTAAGTGGAAAACTCTGCTCGTGTAAAATTTATAAGGATATATTTTCCACCGCGCGCTTCCCCTCGTCTCGTTTTCGTTAATCAAAGTCTACTTGGAATATTTCACGAATTTTGTTGGCAAGCTCTCGAGCTTCGGAGCAAAACGTTAGACTGACGCTCGTGATGTAATTGTGCACAAGAGAGAGAGAGCCGTACTGATTCTCATCAATCCGATAAACGCGTCCGAACGCGTGGAGTCATCTCCGAATATATCGTTCAAGGAGAAAAAAGATTTCCTGATACCTCAATCATTCACATTTACAGTCAGATTTGTATTTCTAATTCTCGTAATTTTTTTCAAAATTGATAATAAATGTGCCATAATTGATAATAAGTGTGCTATTTTTATACACTTATATGTGTAATTTGGCGATGCACTTTTGGCACTTTCTGTTTAAAATCGCGACACATGACTCGATAAACGTCATTTACACATTTCTTGCCGTTTAAAAATAATCTTTTTAAACAGTGTAAAATAACGTATGTCGTATGTTGTGATTTTAAACAGAAAGAGCATATAAAAAGTGCTTCACCAAATTATTAGAGGAAAGTCCCCTATTATGAGACAAACTCCTAATATCAGATAACGGAAAATAGCGTGGAAAATGCTGGTTAAACTGCGCCTGGGCAAAAAGGCGTTTTCTTGCCGCACGACGATATATTTTTAACTTTTTACAAACTGGATCTTCAATTCGCAATAGCTGCGAAGAAAAATATTATGACAGAAATGTTTACTGAAAGTGAACGAGAATTATATATAGCGGGCATTCGAGAGCGTTGAAGCGGATGCTTGAGAAACTTTCGGCGTTAGTCCGCCTAAATGGAGACTGCGATGAATTCATTCAATTAAATTCGCCGTCATAAATGGCTGAATTTAGCGGAAGGCGAGGCGAGTCAACAACTCGCGGATGCAAATTGTTAAGAAAGCTTCGTTGCTCGCACAGGAATACAGAAAAAAAAGTTTCTCAGTATAGTGTTTTTTATCGAAACGTTTCTCCTCAATCGTACGTGCGCGAAATAGACGATGAACTTGAAACGATTTTCCTGGTGCCCTTCCGATAACGGCCATAGGAAACCCCATTCTCCAAAGCAATAACGTTTATGACCGGAACAGTTCCTCGAAATGCACTCGGCTATTGTACGGCGCCCGCGTGGATTCAACTCCCACGGCCACGTCTGCGAAACTACGGCATGTGGGAATTGTCGCAGATTACCGCGGACAAAGCAATAAAACTCGAGCCATCAGTCGTTCTCGTGGTGATCAATGCGTATGATAACCTTTCATTTTTATTTATTCCGGATACTTCGTCTAGATATATACACCACCAGTAAATCTACTGTACTACGTGCACGTGTAGTGCAAGACTTTCTGCTTCGTTCTCACAAATGGTATAGTAATAGATTACACACGGAGAGACCGATATGGTTACCACGTGTCTAATTAGGGCTGGCACAACCCCAATAGCTATATCTGATAAGCAGTGGGGACAACTATATGCGTTTTGTGCAGCAAACTTAGCGAATGTTGCAACACAGAACAATGTAGATGCCCCTACTATTTATACGGCAACATTTTTATTTTAGTTATTTTTGCCTTAGCCGATCTTTCCGTGCAGATAGCCCGTTCACCGCCGAACATACTTTATGTGACTTTCATTCACGCCAATTGAATTGTTTCATATTAAAAAAGAGCAATGAGATAAGTCGAGATAAAATCATATACACCAATGCCTACTAATGCCCAGTGGCTATTACTTTATCTTGTTTATCTTGTTTTATCATATTTTATCTTTACAATGCTCCAAAAATGATTACACTGTAACAAAAGTATGTAAAATTATATACATAATAAGTGTATCGATTACACCA
>NW_011967206.1:758435-806961 GCF_000949405.1 Vollenhovia emeryi | reverse complement strand
TGGATTACACTATCAATAACTGAAATATTTAAATTTATGTACGTTTACAAACACATTTTTTTTACTCTTTGTTGTGTAAATACTTGTTTATACATGATAAAAAATTACAAAAAATTGTAAAATTTATACAATTAAAAGCAAACAATTTACTTATTATATAAGGTAATAATTTTACCTACAAGGTGTAAATTTACTGACGTATGTAAATATACACTTTTAATAGATGGTGAATATTACCCACTATAATAATTGCAATTTTACATGTAATTTTTTTACAGTGTAGTAATGTCCAGTAATGCCGCAAATCTGTACATCACAATGCCCTCAGCGGTTTACTCCTCGTTTATAATAGTAAATTTTTAGTATTGAATTGCACAAAAATATTACACGTAACGCACATGTGATTCTCGTCTCATGACGGTTGCCGACGAGGCTAAACGGAAAGCTCAGTTAAAACTGTTAATTAATTTCTCGCGCACGAACAGATACGTCGATCAAGATAAAAATAAATGATGCGTCTTGAGAATTTTATTCAATTGTATACGGACGAGTTTTTCAAATTTCACGAGTGAACTCTCACTTGCGCGGCGCAATTCCGAAAAGTACTGCCGTCAAGATCAACGACGTCATGTTTGAGAGGAAAAAAGACAAGTAGAAAATTGCGGAAGTCCAAAGTCGATAACTGCGTTACCGAGGAATCTGGGAATTTACAACGATGAAGAAATACGCGCAACGCGACTGCTCGCTGAATCTGGAAGAAATTGATTCGCTCTCGGCCCCGCTTCCGTTCTCGCACGTGCGCGCGAAAGGAACGTTTCTCCTATACATTCCTTCTCGCCGCGATGTATCTAACGGCGGCCAGATCGTCTTGACACAGCGAAACGAATTCTTTTACATAATCGCGCTCCGACGCGCAGCGCACTTCCGGGGAAAACTCGGCCGCGTGCGCGCGCGTGATTTACCGCAGTTTCTGCGCCCGAACTTGTCGTTGACCGAGTAAGGACCGTAGAGGTTTTTCCCGTCTTTCGAAAATTACGATCGCGATTTATATCCTCCGCGGGCGCCGCTCGGCGGATTTACGAGCGGCGACGCGCGAAACGAACAACACGGAATTCAAAAATATTTTCCTCTCGGCAGAAGAAGGCGCTTCCGCCGTAAATTCTTGCCTCGAAGTTGTGAGAAGTTGCTCCCAGAAATTTCATTTCCACTCGCGGAGCTTTGTGAAGAGCGAAGGTATTTTTATCGACTAACAATAAGAAGATAAAAAATACCGTTTCTAAGTTACACGGCCGCGCAAAAGCGTCCGTATCGCAGCCACACGGCTTCGACTCCGACCTCTCGGCCTAATCCTTTAAAAGCGACTTTCAACATTTTACATTTGTAATAATGGATCGACAGTTCTCAGCTTTGTGTATACGCACAAACATCTGTGAAAGAAACTTTGCTGTACTAATTAATCGAGAAAACGACGATGCTTTTCAGGAACTATAATCTTACATTCGTGGAAAACTAATACCATTTTCTATTTATTAAAATATTACTGTGTGCGGAAGAAAGATATCTTTCTTCTTATTGGATATCAGCAACAGCGGCAAGTGTCTAGTTGCATAAGAATTATACGCCACAGTTTCGTAATATGAGAAACGTCGGTCGGCACAATTTGAGGAAAGTGAAGTGTCGGCGAGGTCGCATCGCAATTAAGAAAGGCATCTAACAAAGATCGATGGCATCAGAGAATATTTTCGCTCACATAAATTTCTCCTTGGCTCTATTTGGTTGATGAACTGCTTGTGCGTTGCCTTTTGCATTCGCAAAATTAGATTTATCGTACACGCTCATAATTCCTCCGTTAAACTAAACAGCATTTCCCTCTGATTCGGTAATAGACACGAATTTAAGTTGGATCTCGCAGAATTTCGTAATTTATTTTAAAGTACACGGGCCTCTCCACTGTACGGACATTCTAGACATTATGTCAAAAATTAACTCGTATAATAATTTCTAAAAGAATATCTGCTCTCGTTAATCATAATTTTTTTCAAATCCGTTTATGTAACTTGAATGTTTATTAAGGAGGGTGGTTGCTGAAATCAAAATGATAAAAATATATTCAAATTTATAGAAAATATTCGTCTATGGGAATCTGTCCTCCATGCGAAAGTGCAAGACGATTGTCTGCATGGTTGTCGAATAATTAATTATTAAAATTATACTATTGCACATGGCCAACATAGCAAAAGTATTACGATATCTGTAATTTAATTCTCGAAAGCATGTTAAAAATGATAAGAATTTTATAAAAATAACTGTATTAGTTAAAATTCTTCGTAAATATGTATAGAATTATTTGCATTTATTTTTATAAAATTCTTATCATTTTTAACATATATGTACATTTTATATATTTTTTATTTATTATATATATTATCATTTTAATATATCTTTTTTTCTATAAATTTGAATTCATTTTTATTATTTTTATTTGAGCAACCACCTTCCTTAAGTAAAGCAATTTGCAATGTCTTCTTAAGTACACAATATTCTATTACAACGACCTCTATTGTGAAATCTTTCACTTATCATACAAGACACGTCTCGACGTTTTAAAGATTATGGAGGTCGTGAATCGAAAAGATAGTAGCAGTAAAAGTTCAACGACCCAGCCCAGCTTATTGTCATACATAAAATCTCGGTCGTACGGACTCAATCACGTAGTACGCGGCATATCGCATAGTGGTCGAACAAAAGAAGGATGCAGGAAGCGACTCGCTATGATATTTTATATAAAACAAAAATCTGCTATTAAACGGATTTTATTAAGCGAGTCTGATTTCTTATTTCCTAAAAATATGGAAAACAAATGCTACTAATTCAATTTAGCAAAAGTAACATTCGCGATTGGGTTATATTAATAGAAGAAAGTACTTTATTTTGAGATAGGATTCTAATACGAGATAGCAGGTTTTCAACGTCCAAATTCAATCACAAATCTTTTTCCGCAACGATTACACGATCTAACAATCAATTTTCCACCAAACAAGAGATTTCCCTCCAAAGGCAATAAATTCATGGTGGAACGAACAGATGACGCCCATTAATTTAGCAGAAACTCCGCTATCTCGCATTAGGAGCCTATCTCATAACAGGCGACTTTCCTCTGATAATGTGATTCTAACGACGAATTCCATATTTAAAAGCCGACCGTTTCGCGTCAAATAATCGCTTTTCCACGCGTCTGCGGAACGTGCGTTTACAGCGCGCGATTAAACGCGAAAGAGCGTCCGTGCAAGCGCCTGTGTCTCGAGATTAAACACTCAAACTTCCTGAAAACTTGTCGTTGTTATTGCGGAAGTTAAGCCCCCGTCACAGTAGATGATAAACAACGTTGTACGCCTGTAAGTAAGTTCGTAACAAACTTCCACCGCCTTTCTCACGAGTATTTGCTGATCTCCTGTTTGGAGACGACTCTGCATCATTTACCGCAAACTTTGTTCGACATCCAGAACCATTTATCACGTGACACACTTTATGAGTTCCCAATATATCACACGAGCAAAGCGAAATTAAGTTTTAGTAGAGCGTATGATTTTATACGTTACAAATAAGTAACAGTTACATAACAGCGCCGAACTTTCGTAGACTTGCGGCTGCATCGGAAAGCAATTAGAAAATGTAATCGAAAAAGAGATGACCTGATTACGTTTCGATTGTAATGTTAATTATTTGCCATAAGTAAAGATAGTAATGATAATAATTATATATTTAAAAAATTGCTTAGTTATTCATGGCTTTTCTCTTTTACAGTTTTCATTGTTTAAGAACTTTAAGAAAACGGCATTTATACATTTTACTCTAGCAAAATGTATATGTAAGTATAATTACTAGTGAAATGTATGGTAAAATTTAAAAAAACTCTCATAAAATTCTCCGAAATGCCATGTCGTCCCACGATTACATGATTTTTAGGATAATTTTTAAGAGAAAGTTCTCTTCGTGTAGCAAATACCTAAGAATATCTGTTTCAAAATTACATCGGTGATATTCCGACAAAAAGTAACAACGTTTGTCGTCCCTCGGGACGTTTTACTGTCTATAACGATGTTTCGTTGACTTCACACGCCTGAGTCAAAGACCTGATAAGTGATCGTGAAAAAGTGCGAAGATCGGAGATGCTACCGAATGTAGGCCGAATCAGTTATGGTTCCCGAACAAGGTTTACCATGTTAAAGCGCAGGCCAAGGAAAACTCATGAAAATTCATGAACGTAAACGCGAATGAGTAATCTAATCTTCTAATTATCTCATCACCTTAGAGTAGAGCAATTTAAAACGGCGCTGACGTCACCCGCTACTTTGTCTAGCTATCAAAGCCGTAAGGATAAATTGACGCGCATACTTGTGTAAAACTAAACCGAAAATTACACGTAATTACTTGCTCTTTTCGCTTATTAATCTTTCCGCTCGCAATTACAAGCTGCTTAATTGAAATCATTTAATCTTCTACGAATAAAACGAGACATACAGATATAAGATCCAGATACCGATCTATGGAAAAGAATGGCTTTCTTTCGACCTTGATATGATTTTATTTATTTCGCGGCGATTCGCACTGCAGCACGTTTTTAATTAACTGCCGTTTTAATTCGCAACAAGATAGATGCGCGGCTTGCATGTCGATGCTACGTTTCGCGCTTCTACTTTTACGAGAAAATTCGAGATGGAAAGACGATATGAGGGATTCGATCCTTCTCCGACGGCTCGGCGCAAAAACGGCGACACGCGACAAATTCGACGAATCCGTTAGGTTGACCCGTTTCCACGATCTGTACTTGTACGGTAGGTACGTGCTATATGCACGCCCCGCAGAGCCCCGGGAGAAAAATGGTGTCGAGCCACCAAGTTTCTACGGCGGTGCTTTTACGTCATCGAATGCAAAAAGACAGTGGCAAGTACGGGCAGGAGAAAGACTTATGGCCGTAACGCCCAAAGAAACTCGAAGCTCGCCCAGGAACTTCGATGCGACCATCCTCCCCCCCCCCCCGCGTTTACGTGAGACGTGTACAAAGTCGCGTTATTTCCCTCCCCCCTCCCCCTCCTCTCAGCCCTTTTCGCATTTATTTCCATTCATTTCCATTCGCCGGCATTATTCGCCGACGAGTGAGGAAAAGTGGAAAATCGGGGGAACAATAGCGAGTCATCTAGAGTTGATCGAAATGGGTCATCTCGCTGCCGCGTAAGGGATTTTTGCGCGAAAATTTCACGGAGATAAACGGGATCGACTATGAAAATCGCGGCGATTGAATAATGGATGTGCGCGAGAAAATTGTCGCCGTGCTAAAATGCGATGCGAAGCGGTCAGGTCCAACGGGCATAAATGGCAAGCACCTACACACAGAAAATTATTATTGTACAGTCAAGAAAAGTAATTACTCAGTTTATTTTATTCCGTTTAAGTAATTGTTTGCTTCAACAAAGAATATTTTCTTAATAATAGTTTTGAGATATACTTGTTACTAGTCTTAGAAAAGCTTGCCATCTTATACTCAAAGAAAGAATTTATTCTTCTTTGAAGAAAATTATTGAAGAATTCCGTATGCTTCTTTTAATAAAATCAGAAGAAACAAAATTGTTTTGCTCCAAATAATTCTATGTATTCTTGTTTGAAGTACTAGACTTACTAAGAACCAGAATATGTTTTGAGTAAATAAAACACTTGCGACGACATCATGATAGATTTGCGGATATATAAACTTATCAAATACTTGGAACAAATAATATTTACTTGCAGGTAGTATATATTTTTCTGTGTGTATAAGCCACCGCAGATGTGAACGCAAGCTGAACTATTATTTCTATACTATATGAACATATAATCATAACAATAGTTTTCTCCTTTATTTAATATTATCATGTACAATGGAAGTTATACGATACACCTAGAAAAAGTTTGCTTGAAATGAAACAAATTTGTTTGAATTTTGACCTTACTAGATTTTTATTTAACTTCAAAGAAATGATCTCTTTATCTTAACCAAAATTTTATTCGATTGAAACCGGAATTTCTGCAAGAATTCATATCTACTTCTTCAAATCTACACGCGGAGTGAATTTTCTCTTAAAACTTACCCTGAAAATCATGTGGTCGTGGGACAACGTGGCGTTTGCAAGAACTTTATTCGAGTTTTTTGACATTTTACCATACCTTTTACTAGTAATATGTATACTATAATAAGTATAATTACTCGCAAAATGCACAGTAAAATTTCGAGAAACTTATAAAATTCTTCGAAATACCGTGTTGTCCTACGATTACATGATTTTCAGGATAAATTTTAAGAAAAAATTCTCTCCGCGTAGCAAATTTTTTTGTACAAGTGGATACAAATTTTAGTAGATTCAAAGAAATATGATTTCACACGTATCTCATTTGTTTAACCTAACTAAATCTTTTTTCTGGGTGTAGAAAATCATATACTCCATTTGTTTCTACCTCGTCCAATTTCAATTATTGGAGTAACTTCCTCCGATGTGTGCGTAGTAATAACAAGTAATATGTAAAATACGTTAAGTGTGGTACGCCTTAATACGTTGAGACTTCGCGACTAAAGTTCAATGGGTTTAATTGGGTTAAATTAACCTTGCCGCACGTCTTTTAAGCTCTATATTTGTATGTCCTATTTATAAAATCGCAAGGTGAAAACCTGCAAAAATATCCGCTGGCGACACATTTCTACTCCAAGTGACAACGCGAGGGTTGATAATACGACGTACTTGACGGCTCGACAATGAGGAGAAACAAAGCTTCCTCGGTGAAAGCATAAGTATTATAGATTTTCCATTCATTCGCTTTGCTCGATTATGTAACTTTCAAACGCTGAAATTTTATAATTTTCTACAACGAGAAAGAAATTGATTAACGCAGTTTACTTGGCAAGGAGAGACTCGTGTGATCGAAAACATCTGGTTTCCAGTGTACCGAAAAAACGGTATCTGTATCGTTAACAAAGGAAGGCTCTCCCTTTTGTTAGGCGTTATCCACACCGGAAGTTGCGACTACCTGCCCGCACGGTGCTTCCTGCGTCATGCTGTGATATTACGTTGCTCTATCTCATCCTTCTCGTTCCATTTCATATGGAATTTTTACCTGACGCATGAAAGAACGTTCCGCCATAATGAACGCAAATATTTTATTCACCGTCGTCGTGTTTTTTTTTAGTATCGTTCCCTTCCTTTTTGCTTCTTGATCTCGGATGTAGTCTCCGCATACTTATTAAGTTCTGTCGTATTATATACCTTGCTTATTGCACAAGTGCGTAGAATTCTCTCACGTTTGCGAAATAAAACCATTCTCGCCGTCCGGTCCGCTGCCTTTTCACTTATACTTTTAATTTACCATTTGGTTGTCAGTTAACGCCCGTGAAAATCTTAATAGCCAATGCAACATGCAGTAATGATAGCTTAACAACAAGGAATAGTAAAGCAGTACCGGTTGATCGATTAGTAAATTCCATTAAGTATTAATTACAATTTTTCAATTAACCAACTCGCGATTATCACAGAAAGAGAATACAGATCACTTTTCATAAATAAGACGAGAAAGATATAATTTAACAGACATAATGTAACTAAAAATTGTGAAACGTCTATCTTGTAATTCTCAGAACTGAAAGATATTTTTTAAATAATTGATCTATACTCTATAACATTTTCTATAAAATGGTGTCAAGTTGGAAAAGAGTTAAATAAAAAAAAATGACACTTTATACTTCGTGTCTCACTGCAAATTATCTTACATGTTCGTCACTTTTTCTATATTAATGCAACAGATTTAACGCAGCTTAGAAGAGACTGCGGACTATCCCTCTAAAAATTCCTATAACTCGCGCCGTTATTCTGTGCAACGTAAAAGAAGACGCGAAAAAAAAAGTTGCAAACGTCAAAGGACCCACGCGATACCGCTTTGTCGGATGTTGCATGTAACTATCTATCTTTTATATTAAAGGTACTTCGGCCGGCGGACGGGAATAGTGCGGAACCGCGATCGATCGATCGTTCATGCTCTGCCTCGGTGCTTCATGTCTTTTCTGTGGAAAAATTGAAAAAAAAATATCCACATTCACCACAGGCACTTGCCGGGCTGCGATCCTCGAGCAAGGCTCGCTTTCTAAACGTGCGCGTTATAAAGAAACTTCTGGGCACACCGTAGAAGACTTACGTGAAGTTTCTTCCAGTGAGTATTCCAGCCTGGAGGGTTTATAACTGTCGACACTCTTGCGGCGAAAGAAAAACGTGGCGGGAAAAAGCGGGCGCGAGCATAGAGAACATGCGGTGGACATGTAATTGTAACGCGAGGCGCGATAAGACTACACTTTATGCGAATGCGAAGAAAATTCCTCGGAAATAATTCCGAGTTACGGCGAGAGGCAAAAAAACATTAAGCTGATTACTTTTAACACCCTACGGCTCAGGCCAGAATACAATTCTATCTTGCGTTTAATTCTAACAGTTATGTATCAGCTACATTCAAGATGAACAAATTGTTTTACGTAATAGATTTCATTAGATATTATTTAATAGATATTAAGACCATTTCAACTTCCAGATTCGTCATTTACGGACAAAAATACGCAATCTGACAATATTTGAACAAAATCGGCGAGGAGGCCCTTCTCCTTCAGTATTACCGATTTTATGTAATGTTTAAAAAATTTTCTTTCTTTGGGTTTTTAGTGTATAACGATTGTGAATTCTCAATATCAAATTATATTTCTCGATTTTTATATTACGGATCATTTTAAGAGATTAAACTTGTCAAGTTTGTATTTTTTGTGGATATTTATTCAAGGGGTCTCTTAAAGAAATTAATTAATGCCTTGTAAGCATACTTATACTTCATTAATTGCTATTTCAATGTAGGAACAGATTACTTCTGTATAATGTACAATGAGATTAACAATATATCGGCAGGTAAGTTATTCTCGGTGTACAAAAGCGTATTGTTGCGAAGCTACAATCTCTAAGGAAATTCTTGTCGGCTTATTGAACCATTTGTTCTGCTGCGCCACTAAATTCTACACCAACTCGATTTCAATGAGTCTACTAATTGCCGGTGACTCGATTAAGCGAGTTACAATAGAGTTCCGTTTACGATCACATGAAGTTTCGAAGGCGAGTCTCACGTGTATAGAATGGGACTTTTCGAAGGAAGGAAAGGATTAAATACCAGAGAAGACAGACTTGGTTAAAATAGCAGTGACTCTGAGAGTTTGCGGTATTCTGATATTACCATAATTCATGCGGTATTTACTTTAGTACTCGGAAAAATAAAGCCTTGAAGTGGCAATACAAAATTACCGAAGATTCTATATATTGTGAAGTTAGAGAACTTGCAATCCTATTATGAATGAGTGAGTGAGTGAGAGAGAGAGAGAGAGAGAGAACGCAGCATTCGTAAGCTGCTTAAACCAAGTGCTTTCGCGAAACAAGAGAGCTGTAAAGCTCTCCCTCATGTTCTTTCGCCGTATTTTCGCACGAGTGTACTTTATGCGGTGGCATTACTTCGTCATGTAAATTCGCCGCAACTAAAATCCGTATAGTTTAAAACCTCGTAAAAACGAGACCGTTGAGTAGCTAACGACGTAGAACGGCCGTCCAACGTAGTTAATTATATAAGATTTATTTTCCTACAAAGTAATCATAATTTCTCAAACTTGAGCCGCATTTTAATGAGAATCTATCGTGCTTTGTACTTTTTCCGTACAAATAAAGTTCGTTTTCTCGTTCTACATATTTTATTACTTAAATATAATTTGCATAATATTGAGTTTAGTGAATTTCGGAACACGTGTCCCCATTATACGTATAAATGTATACATATAAACGATTCTAACGTGCGTGATGTGACAATCAGCATAATGAAATTGTTGTTTGCAACTACGCGCGTATTTTCGTCGCATAAACTCCAGTAGATCTTATCACCATTACACAATATCAATAGATCCATTAAAATCAATCGTAAATCTATACTTAAAACAGTGAGCTTATTGTCAATCCAACTGGCAAATTTTATTGAATTCGTTTCGACCTTACTTCAGGTCCCTTTCAAGTAACAATATAAATACTTACTTGTCTATGAATTTTTCTTGTTTTCTTATTTGTATTGTTACTTGAAAAGGACCTGAAGGAAGGTCGAAAAACGTTGTAACGAATTCATTAAAAGTTGCCAATTGGGTTGACAATAAGCTCACTGTTTTAATATTTAAGCATCACTGGCGACTGTAAGTGACATTTTTCTTTCGTAAATTTATACTTTATGGAAAACGCGACAATAAAACGCCGATGGTATCTATGCAATATGGACAATGTGTTCGTAACTTTTTTTCTGTTAAAAGAGACGGAACGAGCGAACCCACGGACGTGAGAGAATGCACTATACCTGCTGCATATGTAGAATTACATCGCGTAATTTTCAAGCGATATTATTACGATGATGTCATGACGCACGAGAATGAATCAACTGTAATGTCGATGTAGACAAAGTAAGCTGAAGACAAATTTGCAATTTTAACATCCTGTTTTATGTAAATAAATTTCCGTGCAGGCATTCCCATACTTTTAACAGACAAATAAATATATTCGACACAACTGGCTGTAATTTAATTAAACAACTTATTGCGAAAAACATTACCTCAGCCAGGATTTGAACTTGGACCACCCTCGCACCGTGACGTCTCTCCAATTCGAGGACCGAGACACGTGACGCCCGTCACGGTATGAGGGAGGTCCAGGTCCAGGTTCAAATCCTGACTGATGAGGCGATATTTCTCACGACAAGTTCTTTAATTAAATTACAGCCAGTAGTGTCGAATAATATTACTTGTCTGTTATTTAACTGGAGGAATGGAAAATTATTACGGCGAGGAAGAAAATTATCGCGCGCTAATAATTTCAACTCGACGCGACCGCGAAGTTTGGAAATTGACGTGGGACGATCGGTAGCGAACGGCGCGAATGACTCGCCGACTCCACAGGTCCCGAAACGTGCATCGGCGCGCATTTCGTCTTCGTGCCTGCGCTAATTGCGAGTATAATCAATCATGATCGCCGAGGGAAAACACGAGCGACGGCGCCCGTAATCGCCACGTGGAAGCGCAACGACGGAATGATTGACGCGGCGATATTTCGCGCGTAATTGTTATACAGGGGGCCCTCTCGATACCGTTCGTAATCATCATCGTTCCCGTCATCGTCGGCGTGTTAGTACCCGCGGGGTGCAATTTCCGGACTCTCGCGATTACACGTGCTAACGCGATAACGCACGCGGCCGCACGCAGTTAACCAACTTGCTTGTAATCGGCCGGGACTCGTCGCGTCGGTACGACAGCGCGAGAGCAAGTTTTAACGGGGTAAGTGGATCATGGGTCCCATGGATAAAGCCATTAACAATTAACTATGTCGCCGGTGTTATTGCAGTTAAAACGCGCGTCATCTCTTCACTCGGCTGCGCTCTGCCGTTTAGGCTTGGCCATTATTCAGATATCAATTTACGATAAAGCCCTTTAGGCGATCCGTGTCACCGCGGGAATTTGTATCGATCGATAATATGTAAGTAATTATCTGACACGTCGAATTTTCCGGAAATATTTCCCGCTGTACGAGAAAAAAACGAGCATGATAATATTATTGACTGATTGATCTAAATTACACAAAATCTGCTCGACTGCTGATTAATGTTTAAAAGTAAGACAGGTGAAAAGTAATGGTTTCATTTAACAAAGTACGGAAGATTTTTCGCGATTTAATGTGATATGTTGACACAGAAAATCTTACGAACCGAAAATCGAAGCAAATCTACGTTCCATAAAATGGCATTCTCGAGCTTCAACGTGATGACTTACTTGACAGTAATCTTGAGTTGACTGGCGTCGTGCAAACGAATAAACTGTTTCACTCTCGCGAATGCCTCGTGAAGAGAGACGCGCCGAGCGGCTTGGAGAACGTTTTGCCACACACATTATAGAATTTCGACAACTTCTCAAACTTACCTCCTCCCAGCACAACTCGAATCGTGCGAGTCCGAGAATTCCGAGGTGGCGTCGGACACCATTCTGTCGGCTCGCCGACACACGCGCTCAACAGCCAGGGGTCCGGAATCTTTCTTGCGTGCACAAAGACGCTACTGCCGACGCTCTGAATGGGGTATGCCACGAGGGATTGTGTTTTACGCGGAGTTAATTTCAATATGCGTTACGCGCAGTCCGAGGGACGCCCCCTCGCTGGCAAAAGAATCCGTTCCTACGGTCGCCAAACTGAAATAGATGCCGGCGCGGTCGGGAGACCGGAAGGCTAGTGATATCCCTATGGAAATACGAGGAGAAATGCGTGATTCCGCACTGAGGAAAAAAGTGTCGAATAAAAATGTATTTCTTGATTCAGTTACATGTGGTAGTCACGGGCAGTCGAGCAAATATTTGTTAATTCACAAAAATATTTGTTCACTTAAAAAATATATATGTTTCGATAAATGTTCATTTTAAAAAAAAAGCATACATTTGAACTGAATAAATACTGCTGACTGATCACATTAACAACTTTTTCTCTTCAGTGTCTGGCGCTCTCGCCTCCCGAAGTAAAAGTTCCAAAATGACACTCAAAAAAATTATCCTGCAACTGCAGCAACAATTTTCTAGGTACGAAAAAATAACTGAGATATATAAATGAATAGCCAATACCGCGTAATCGCATATGTTTAATCGATTTACTAACAGAAACAGAATTTCTATCTCAACTGTTAGCGAATGTTAGGAAGAAAATCTTTCTGTGACGGCCATCCATTAAGGCCTGTGTCCGCGATGCTAGAACTTCCTGTGTCCACGATGCTAGAACTTGGTCCAAGTTCTAGCATCGTGAACGCAGACCTTTATAACGTTTGATTGTGGTACATAAACAGTTGTGTTCCTCACAAAGATTGTTCTAGCTATGGTACCGAAATTCATTTTCATCCGATGCGAATGATTAATATTTAGCCATGAAACTTAAACTTTCCAGACGGTATTACTAGAACGATGTTGCTATAATTTTTGCAGGCTACAAGTAATTTTCTAAAGGCCCGTGTCCGCAATGCTAGAACTTGGACCAAGGACACGAGCCCTAACAGATACATAAAATAGCGATAAATTTTTGTTGCGACTCCTAGAACTCTGCCTGCATTAGTAAGATATTTTTTTGAGTGGGCTATTCTGAGTTGGTTGAAATTTTACTGTCCTACTTTATCACGCCGTTGCCGCGGAAATTCGGAAGGAAAGCGGCAAAGGGAATGTAATCGGATACGCGATCAAGATGCAGGAGTCTAGTTTACAACTTTCACTCAATAAATTTCCCGGTTTGCACCACCTGCTGAGAGCGCGTAATTTTCTCACGCGCGATTGCCGGAACTGGCGAATTTCGCTGGCTAAAGGCGACGCTCTCGGCAATTAAGGCAAAGCGACACGAGCGACGAGCGCGACGTCCGCTTGTCGTTATCTCGCACCACGTGAACGCACCGCGAAAAGAGGAAATAGCTCTCCAACGCGCGACTTATCTCGTCCGCTCGTCACAACGTTACCAAACTTCGAAACCGCGCATAGCGTCTCGCTATCCAAAGACGTAATCTTTTATCAGAAGTAACTTCGGAGCTGTTGATAAGGTCCGGCTCTCGACCGAAGTATTAACGAGTCGCGCCTCGTTAAAAGTCCCCCCCCCCCCTCCGCACCTGCTGAAACGTGACACGAATTCTATCGTTGAGAAATTCGCACCTGCTGTCTCTACCAACGGTCGACGGAGTCGGTGACCGCGTATCAAAGGAACAACGTAAAACAAAGGAAAAAAAGGGGGTAAAAAAGAATAATTATTGCTACGTAAAAAAAATGAGCGACATGAAAAACGAAAGATTTGCCGCAGGAATGAGACGTGTCCGTAATTTACGAGTTTCGTTTCGTACATACATCATTAGCAAAAGAAGGAGCAAAGCGATGATTCATTTGTTACCAATTAAAAACGAAACTATCATAAAAACGTTAACTCGCTGGTTTGTCTTTTTTTCCCCGGGGAAAAAGAGAAAGAGCGGAAGGCAAATTAAGGCCAGGGAAACGTTACGTGCCAGGTGCAGAAGTGCACGCTGGTAAGAAACCGACCGGCCGACCCCCATGATAGGATTCACGTTACGTTTCGTGGCGTCGACCGTTTCGTGGCCTGTCAATAAGAGCGCGCCGTCGAATAAACTCATCCCGGCACGATAGTAGGAAAGCTGACGCCGAACCGAGATGATGTTTCGCTGAATCGGCTTCGGCGACGCGTACGACGGGACGCAACGACCGTGATAATTCCGTTCGACTGGGGCGGTCGTAATAAAACAGAAAGAGGGGGCCGAGGAGGAAACCACTGACCAAAATCTTGTACACCAGTGCCCACTAATGCCCAGTGGGCATTACTTAATTTTATTATCTTATTTTATTTTTATAATGCCCCAGCCTGGCCTAATGCCCAAACTAATGCCCAAAAATGCCTAGTAATGCCTAGTAATGCTGCAGATCTGTACACCACAATGCCCTTAGCATTTTTCCCCTCGCCTCTGATCAAAATCTTGTACACCAGTGCCCACTAATGCCCAGTGGGCATTATTTTCTCATTATCTTATTTTATCTTTATAATGCCCCAGCAAGGCCTAATGCCCAAAAATGCCTAGTAATGCCTAGTAATGCTGCAAATCTGTACACCACAATGCCCTTAGCATTTTTCCCCTCGCCTCTGATCAAAATCTTGTACACCAGTGCCCACTAATGCCCAGTGGACATTATTTTATCTCATTATCTTATTTTATCTTTATAATGCCCCAGCAAGGCCTAATGCCCAAACTAATGCCCAAAAATGCCTAGTAATGCCTAGTAATGCTGCAAATCTGTACACCACAATGCCCTTAGCATTTTTCCCCTCGCCACTGATCAAAATCTTGTACACCAGTGCCCACTAATGCCCAGTGGGCATTATTTTATCTCATTATCTTATTTTATCTTTATAATGCCCCAGCAAGGCCTAATGCCCAAACTAATGCCCAAAATACTAGGCCTAGTAATGTCTAGTAATGCCTAGTAATGCTGCAAATCTGTACACCGCAATACCCTCAGCAGTTTCCCCCTCGGAGGGGGCAGTTAAGAGCGAATCCAGGGAGCAGAACAATCTGATAGGATAATTCGGCGCCGCGGTGTAACGAGGATTCAATGCCCCGGGGGTATTAACTTTCGTTAACCGGCGCAGATCCTGTCGGGCACGTGTGCGCTCGTTCGTTTCCGGTGGAAACGTATCGTTTCAAACGTTTGCTTAATTATTAAGACTTGATCCGAGTTACATGACGGCAAGGACGACGACGGCGAAATGGCGTTTTACGTCAAACGAAAAATTGCGCCTGGCATTATCGGATACACCGACGAAATAAATTCGTATCGCGGGCTTTGTATATCGCGATTTACACGTCCCGCGGCGACGCGCGCGTTGGCACAATGCTTTAATTGCTTTTATCGTACATCGGGGCGAATTGAATAACCGCGCGTCGCGCGATTATTAAGGGAATAACAATGCCGCACGTTAAATAATAAAACAAAGCTCGAAATGAAAATAATACGAAAATATCGCGGAAATACAAATGTTTAGGTTTTACGGGATATCGGGGCGTCTAACTGGGCAGGTGTTTGTACCGCACGATTTGATTGGCCGTATTATTGTTAGTAAAACCCGTCAGCTCTGTAATGCGTAACGCGTTGCGGAAATATCATATTTTGTAAAATAATTCAATATTCTGATAAGAAGATAAAGGAAGCCGCGGCGAATGGATATCGTGTATATCTTCTCCTCGCCGCAGCTTGTGCTTCGTAATGTATAATATTTCGTGCTGTCCCGGCGTAAGCATACTTTAATCAGTAATATATGCAAGTGTAGGTGTAGGTTGCGCCAACGTGCTCACCTACGGCGAACGAGGTATAAAACAATTCCGCGAACGGCATACTCTGTAATCAATCTCGCGAGACGTTTAACAACAGAATGACGCTACACTCGTAATCATGACTCATCTGGGCGAGCAACGACTGCATACTTGACGGATCAATAACGAAGCTTACTAAACTTTCGCGCGAGAACAATTTTCCACGGCGTTCTTCTTCGAGAACAATTCACCGGTGTTAGAAAGTGTTGTATAAAGTAAACGCCTGCACACAAAAAAATCGCATTATACGACGAGCGGCGAGAAAAATAATCAATTCACGATTGGGCGTTCGAATAATGAGAAAGTCACTCTTCTGCGATAATATCGAGCGCGGTATTTTTTTAATCGCGTACTTCGCTGACGCACCATCTTTATGTTCATCTGTTTCTATCAAGGTTGATTGACCTGCGTTAACTAAACGGTAAGAATTACTTTTTGCAAACAAACGTTTTAAATTTATGAGTATTTGCGGATATTTTTTCAGATGACCCCCCTATATTTTTCGGATGTCAAACGTTTCATTCGCGTCGCGACGCACGAACGGTCGTGAAGGAGTTAAAAAGGATCACTCGGTAGAATAACACGACGCGATGATTAATCGCTAGTCCGTCATCGGGCTCGGGAATAGACCGCCGAAAAAACCGACAACTCTATATAGATATACGTGTAACAACATAATCGCCACCTTACGTCGCGACGTAAGTAACGGCGGTTTTCAACGACAGACAGATAGATCGTCGTCCCGCTCGTGTTTGCGGTAGACCGATCATCTTTTTGTCTAATAAAGGGCGATTAGCCCTCGTCTTTTTTCTCCACTCAAGCACGTCATTAGCGTTGGGACGTAAAATTTTGGAAAGCTTCCGTTGCGTAACAGTATCGCCTTTATACCGAATCGTACACTGAAAAAAATTTCTGGTTGAATATGGACGAATCAGATAATTCCTTTAGGATTTACCAGAATTTCTGTAGGATTACAGGAATTCTGGTAAATCCTAAAGGAATTATCTGATTCGTCCATATTCAACCAGAAATTTTTTTCAGTGTAGCGCTAATAGTGCCGAACTGATAGCGAGAATGACCGTGGGAAGACTGTTTATCTTATCGGCCCTCGTTATAGCCAACAATTCTCTTTGACTAGATTAATCCTCGTAAAATCCGATAAAAAGTCTATCATTAACATTCAACCCGACCGAAACGAGATATTGTAACAAACGTGTATCGTGTTGATTTTGGTGAATTATATTCCACAGTACAAGAGAGACACGTGTTAAGTACCGCATTTGACAAAATTATTAGGCACCCTCGTTATACTGTATTGAATCTAATATCTGGAAAATTTGCTTCTTTTCTTAATTGTTTAGTAAACCGTTCATTGCTTCTATGCAGTAAACAATAAAAATTTTTCTAGTATTCGGTGCAGTGTACATTGGAAATTTAAGTGGGTTACATTTTACGCGCTTCTTTCCGTTTCAAATCACAACATATAACTTGACGTACGTTATTTTACACGTTTCTTGCCATTTAAAAGGATCATTTTCAAACGGTAAGGAATGTGTAAGTGACGTTCAAGTCACGTGTCGCGATTTTTAACACAGAAGAAAGCGTGCGAAAAGTGTTTCGCCAAATTACACATACGGTAAAAGTAGCGAGCCCAGTAAACACCGAGTATCAATTACATTGCATTGATGTTACATGTGGTATGTAACATTTACATTGTTGAATGAGAGATTGTAACATAAATGCAATGTAACTAATGCCCGGTGCTCGCTGAGAGGGTGCATTAATAATCTTGTCCACGGCTGCAATTACTAAAATCCACTAATCGGAGATGTTACGAAACACGCGATTATAGAATAAAATGTTAAAATATCAAACGCTCCTTCCTTTTTAATTAAATCCTCCCCGCGATGCATTATCTCCAATGTAAATGGGGTATATATCTTATAAGACGGTAAGAAGAGAAATTTCTTCGGGGAAACTTCTCGCGGAAGTAAAGAAAGCCCCGGCGTTAGATAATGGGGGAAAGGAGTAGGAGTGCACTTTGCGTAGACAGAATTGTCTGGGCGGGAGGAGCATTGTCGAGTGGCGGCATTGTCAGGGTCGCTTAGGTGTGGTCAGTCATTGTTACGTCTTCCACGGTGATGCGTGTGGCGCGACGGTTGTAAAACGGGCACTTTAATATCTGTAATTCATACCGCGCGGCCGTAATGTAATAGGCGATGCCGTGCGCGCTCGCGCAAAGTTATTTCGCGTTCCCTTAGATTTCACTCTTGCCTCATTTCGCCGTCCTGCCTTAACTGGTCGTAGGTGTACGGAGGCCCGAGGCAATAATGGCTAATTGTTAAGCGTAACGTTACACGGGATCGAATGTGGAACGGCACGGGGATAGACCTCGTGACGCAAATATTGTACCTACACGCTCGCCCGGCAATATTCGCCGATGATTATTTGCGAATGTATACGCACGTAATATGTAACGGAGGTAATTTAAATACATTAATCGCCAATCAATACCGGACTGCCAATGAACATTCGTGACAATCGGTGCGTGCAACTTAACACGAATAGCCCGCAGAAATCGACGACCGTGGTTACAGGTTGTTTCAAAATCGCATCTGATTCTTTACTGACGCATCACTGACGATCAAAGCTCACACGGAGAGAATTTTCTCTTAAAATTTACCCTGAAAATCGTGTATTCGTGGGACAACATGGAGTTTTGAAGAACTTCATGATAGTTTTTTGAAACTTTACATTCTATTAGTCAAATGTATGGTAAGATTTCAGAAAACTCTCCCAGATCGTCCCACGATCACATGGTTTTCAGGGTAAATTAAAAAAAAATCTCTCCGTGTACCAGTTAAGTCTGTTAAGTGAACGGTGACATCTAATTAAGAGGGTTCGATAATTCTGTGTTGTGACACATTGTACATCGCAGTGCGCAATAACACACGAGGGGTTGACATTCTCGCCGGACGATCGAATGAAGGGAGAAGGGACGTCGCAGGTTCTCATGCGTCGCCGGACGACGAGGTCGGGACACAATCGTTCCGATCGGACGACCAACTGAAGGATCGGGTTCGGAGCGACAAAAAAAGGTGGAGTGGCTGGCAGTGCGGAGGATTGTTCGCTGAAACCTGGCGTCTAACCGCCGCGCGATCTCGCGTTAATCATGTTATCGATCTATCGAGGACGTCGGATCGATTCCGCGATATTCTTCCTCGCGATTGCCCGCGTGACAATCTTAATCCTTTACACTCTTATGTCGCGTGTGACTCAGTTTTTATCTCAGGAGCTTCTTTGTCGAGTCTCACTCGACATTTTTTCAAGTCCAAACCAATAGATGACAATAGATGAAATATAATTCGGAGTGCAAAGGGTTAAGACCTGTGTCCACGATGCTAGAACTTGGTCCAAGTTCTAGTCTCGAGAAATGTGTAGCCAATCAACTTGCGGCTATTCCATAAAAATTTCAAGTTGACTGGCTACACATTTCTCGGAACTAGAACTTGGACCAAGTTTTAGTGGACGTAGGCCTTTAGGAAAAAAACACTCAAAATAATGTATTGCGGGGAATTTAATTAAAAAGAAAAGAGTGTATGATATTTTAATATTTTAATCTATGACTGTGCGTTTCGCAGCATCCCTGATTAGTGAATTTTAGCAATCACTTGTTTAACACGTGTCCCTCTCTCTCTCTCTCTCGTACTGTGGAACACGATTCACCAAAATAAGCAACTTAGGACGAGAAAAGAATCGCGGGCCGTAAATATTACGTTCGTCGCAGGAGAGGCACGACCGAGCGCGATTTGCGAGAATGTCCGCGGATGAATAATCGAGAGGAGAAATTCGATCTGTGCGCGCGCCCGCGGATTCGTAGACGCCCTAAATTTCGCGAGGCGATTTATTTCGGTCACCCCGTGGAGACCCCGGGCGCTCTCTCGCCGGAGTGGTTGCCCGGAAAAAATCGCAATAAAGCACCTACATCGGCGGCTCCTCCTTCGCCGTACGACCCGGCGGCGGAGTCGAGTGCGTCGTTACTCTTTCGTTAACAGCTGCGGCGACGGGTGCGCGTAAACAAGCCCGAGCGAGCGGACTCTCCGTCGAGTGCGCGCGCGCGCGCGCGAGCCGGCCGACAGCCGGCGTCGTGGTCCGCAGCGGAACCTAATCGGTCCTAATCTCCGCGCGCGACTATCTATGAACTCCCCATTCTTTCTCGCGCAGGAAGAGAGTCTGCGTGGCTCGAGGCTCCGGCGACATTCGTGGAAAAGAACGAGACACGCAGGAACGTCGCGGGGGAAAAAATCTCTCGTTGCACGCGAAAGGAAGGGACTGAGCTGTGCATTAGTAAAAAGGAAAACAACAATTGGCCATCAATACTTTCCCAAACGTTTCGATCGAGGGGGGAAAACCGCTGACCAAAATCTTGTACGCCAATGCCCACTAATGCCCAGTGGGCATTACTTTATCTTGCTATCTTATTTTACATTATTTATCTTGTGTTATCTTATTTCATCTTGTTTTATAATGCCCGAAAAATACCTAGTAATGCCCGGTAATGCCGCAAATCTGTACACCGCAATGCCCTCGGGGGTTTCCCCCCTCGCTTTCGATTCGCAATCCCGTTCTTCCCGCTCGCGAAGTTATATTATCTGCCTGATTACGCGCGTGATAAATGTATAGATTGATTCTTAACATCGGTGACTTTTATTGACCGTATCAGGCAATTTTAATGATACAGAAAATTTATTGCGAAAAATATTACCCCAGCCAGGGTTTGAACCTGGACTTCCTACACTCTAGGCGGGCGTCTCAACCAATTCGACCACCGAGGCATATCATTTTCTGTACTATTATTAAATTGCCCGATACGGTCGACAAAAATCACTGACGTTGTTAATTACTGCCGGCGACTTTTAAGAATATTCTTATTAGTTGACTACAGATTCCTGTCTATATTTTATACAGTATGTATAAGCAATAAGGTTACATAATCTCCTGTTACGAGTCTCTTCGGTCGCACAACGAACCGCGGGCTCTCCGTCTACTATCTGATAACAATAAAAATAACTCCGTATCTTGTTATTTAAATTCTATGCAACGCGCTCCGTTTCCTTATTTATAACGAGAAATATTTTAGAAGCTCCATTTCGAATAGTACACCGCGCTTTGAAGTAATGCGGAGACATTCATGATGCCAATTTCATTCGGCGTCAAGATAAATGCGACGTGAAGTTATAATATAAAAAATATATATAATATATATATTTTTTTATCGCTGTTCCATCAAGTACACATTAAATATTGTAAATGTACAAGCTATCGATGTAAAAAAAACTCCGAACCGCACCAGCGTAAGAAAGAAATTAAATATTGCGCGAAATATTGCACCGACGTGTCTGAAATAAGGAACGAAATGCAACATTAATGTACAATATCGACATGCCGTAAAATAAATTATGTATCCAAAAATTAACAACGTAACTAGCGACGAGTGTAAGTGCGTAACAGAGAGAAACGAATAAAATTCATTAGAAACAAGATATGAAAAGTATAACGAGAACGTAGACGAAAGCCACCTATTATAAGATCCTAATATAGGATAGCGGGGTTTCTGTTAAATTAACAGGCACCGCCGGTTGATTCCACCATGAATCTATTGTCCTCGCGGCGAAATCTGTTTAGCCGAAAGTTCACTTGCGATTGAATTTGGGCCGTTGAAAACCAGCTGTCTCATATTAGAAGCCTATCTCGTAGTAGAGCAATTGGTAATTTATGAACTGACGCAAGTCCCAATAAATCTAAACCAACTTCTCCTCCGTCCAACAATCCTTATTCCATACACACCGCTGCGCACCTCGGACCGCGCTCAACTTCATTCAGCTAAAACGCAATACCTACGAAGTGTCGCGGGGCGACGACGAAAGCTAAGGTGCACCTGTTCACCCGAGCGCGGAGTGTGTCGCGCGCTAAATCACGCGCTCAATCGCACACGATAGAGCGCCCGCGTACGCAACTAGAAGCGCCAGAATCCCTCGGGCATACCCTGGATACGTCCGTCACACGGAGGACACCAACACCGGAGGTCGGAGCGCCGTTCGAGAGGATCGACGTTACGCGCGATCGTTCGGCCACTCGCGCCGACACTCGCCGTTACGCGTCGGGGCCGAGGCACTTCGGCCGGAGCGGCGTGGGCGGTGGATTTAAACAACGGACGCTCGGACGCGCACTCGATCGCCGCGTACCGCCGCGCGGGAACATCGGAACCGAACTGCCGCCACCGCCGCCGCCGCTACGCTATGGGCGGCAGGTTCAGAGCGGTACGCGAGCCTGACGGTGTATAGGTAGGCGCGCGCGCGCGCGCGCGCTTCCACTCGCGGCGGCGTTCACGGCGCTGCCGTCGCGCGTTTAAAGCGAATACGTTTGCTCAGCAGAACGGATCAGCTGATTCCCAACGTTCGAGTAGCTGGCCTCGGGACTGAAGGCACTTTTTGTCCCCCCTAGATCTTTAACCTTCCGCGGCTCGGTATAAGAATATGTTTTTAAAAGGACAAATTATTTGTCGCACAAATAAGTAACTGTCGATCGTGAACAACTTTTTTTTATAATTTCAAAAATGAAAACTAGTCGAAATAATGAAATGCGTAGGGCTCTCGTGTGACAAGCACAAATTCGGAGGAATAAAGACTAAAGAGCCGCGACAGGATGTGTTAGTGTCTAAATAATCCTTATTTTAAAGAAAAAATTTACAATGATAAGTAGAAAATAATATTAATGGTGTTTATTTGTTTCTGTATCTCACGTTTTAAAAAATAAGACCAAGATTCAAGTACGCGTCTGCAAAAAGTTTCGAGTAGCAACGAGAAACTCAAAGAAGCTCATAGTAGTTTCGCGGCAAAATCACTAGGACGCAAGGATTAAGAGTTTTCAAAAAATCTTTAAGAACCCCTTCCGTAAGAAACGAAAATGATAACGCACCCACAGGAAAAATTTCCGGATCCAATGCTATAACACCTCAATGTATCATAAAATGGGATCGATACAGCGCGAATTATATTTATTATAGGGAAAGGAATATATTTTAATTTATTTATTTTAATCTTAAATAAAAAATTCTCAAATCTAGAATAAAATGATAGTACGTATCGTCTTTTGTCCAATGTCGGTGCCAACTTCGTGCGTTGTAAGATGGAGAGAAATTTATTCTAAACGCAAGAATATGTAAACTTACATAAGTTTTATATAAGTTACTCTTGTCTCAATAAAGTAAGTCAATCTTTTTTAATTCGATAAAGGAGAATAAGAATTATTGATTTTATTTTGATATTGTCTTATTTTTATACTAAATGAGGTTGTGAGAAATATAAATGCGTCAAGAATATTTTTTGTTTCGGTAACAGAAATCCTTCTGAGGGTGTGATATTCATCGAAATTTCTGGTGCAAAATAAGCAATGAAATAAATTTTGTATAAATTCTATATGTTTTACGGTCATGGTCGCTAGCCTTGTAGAAATTAGCGTGTAGAAATTAGTTCGTCGAATTTATCTAACTTGTCGAAAAATAGGTCTCCCAATTATCTATGCGTCACACACGCCTTACGTCAGTATCGTTTAAAAGCGGAAAACAGAATTTCGAAAATTCTCTTTTTCATAAGTGAGAAATGCGCGTTTCTAACGAGTTACGAAATTATTTTCATTGTCAGGTAGCAACGGAAAACTTGTCGCGATATTATTATTGTGCAAATAGGGAGTGTCGCGCAATTGGAAGATTATGTGATATTATTAATTAACAAATAGAGTTGGACGGGTCCATTCTGATATGAATCAGACAAACGAGAAAGCCGTATTGGGCCGAGCAGGATGTAGATAGCCCAATAATTTTTAATATGTGAATGCATATACCGTTTCTCTACCTGTCCTGTGCGCCGGTTTCCTTTCGAATACAACACAGTGTCGTCTAGATGGAATATTGTCGTCGGCAAATTCACGAATTTAAATTTGACCAACGATTTCTAATTAAGTTTTTTTTCTATTATTAATTACACGAGGATACAGACGAGAATACGCAAGTATGACGAGCGCAAATATCACGATTTCGCGAACGAAAGGATTGGAACTGTACGATCTAAACTGGCGTTCAGGGAGGCTCCGTAATTCCTACGAGCGCATGAATCGAGCACGTGCCAAGTCGTCTGGACAGAAATGTGAAATACTGGGACGCGAGAGGAGGAAAAAGATAAATAGCACCAGATTGAGGAAAAGGAGGAACTTTGAAAAGCGAGACAGAGGAGAAGCAAGCGCAGTCTCGTTGACACGTGTGTGATCTGCTTCTCAGTTGGGGTTCTGAAACCCCATACGATGCTCGTGGAAGTATATAAGTATTACGGCAAATGCAGCTCTCGCGTGGTGCAATTTTTTCGCCAAGATATTCATCGGACAATAAGGCACGAGAAGTATGAAGAAGAAATGTTATTTAACTTTTATATATTATCTGATAATTAGACACCTAGATCTAATGTGAAGAGAGGAATTGGGAGATAGATACAGTTTTTATAATTAGTTAAAATGCGTGCGCAACATAATTAACAATGTAAGAAAAGAATCCAACTTTCCGCTATTTGCAGATATATTATTATATATTATATAATTTCAAATAGTGAACGATAAATATTATACAAATAGAATATTATTCTATTTATATAAATTTATATAAATTCGTTACATAAATTCAACGTATCTTTCAATAAATTTATGGATATGCCGTGCGTTTCTTTAGAATTCTTTCCTATCGCGTCGTCGTGTGCGATCTCGCGCCGCGAGAAACCTACATCAGCTATAAACAGCGTGTATAGGTCAGATCGGTGTAATTTCACTGACGTCCCCGAGAAGGTGGCATCGTGCGAAAGTGCAAGCCAGCCGGACCGGTTTTGTACCGAAACGAATTTTGACATGCGCTAACGGCGGCGAAAGCCGGACCAATGTCGTTAGACGAAGGACGAAGATGCGACACGCTCGTTTGCAAAATTGCCATTTCGCCGCTACTGATAACGCAGCGAAAGTCTGTTGAAAATTATGGAAAAATTATTTCGTTGTAACGGATGCTTAACGTTTCGAGAATAACAACCGTACGGTTGAAGAAATACGCATTTTATCGAGCGCCGTAACGTGACGATAAATTCCCATAAAATAAAAAATAACGCATTCTGAGTGTACGAAAGCGTCGTCGCTTTCAGCGTATTTTGGTTCCCGATCGGCATTTGTGAGCGAGCACTCCATTGTACAAGCGGTGACACATCAATTAAAATGCATCGGGGACAGCGTGCAATTTGCATCGTAGGAGAAAATCTGATTTATTTGAGCTGACACAATTTCTCCTCGCTTTTTCGTGCCGGCCAGTTTTGACCGTGCTAGGCTGACCTTTGGCCGAGCCACTTTAGCCAATCTCTCGAATCGACTGATAGCGATCGCGACAATTTCTCCACTCTCGACACAGCCAATTTTCCATGCGCATGTATGCGTGCGGCAACTGCGTGCGAGATATAATTACGATTACCCGATCGTCGCTTTCTGTTTAACTGCAAGCGCACCTGCACTCGATAATTTCTGTCGTTGAACGGATATACATATTTCTGCGTGATCAATTACCAAGATAAGTACAAACAATTTTCTCTACAACTGTACAAGATGAAAAATGTTATTTCCTTTGGAATTTAATTTCATTAAAATCCTGTGTTTCGCAATGACGTCAAAGCTGGATAACGTATTTTTTTTATTTCATTCAACAACTAGTTAGAGAAATAATTGTTATTACTTTCAATTCGTAGGTCAAAAACAAGAGACATAAGAACTTCATTCATACACGGAGAGAATTTTATTTTAAAATTTATCCCGAAAATATTGTAATCGAGGGACAACGTGGCATTTCGAAGAATTTTATAAGTTTTTTGAAATTTTACCATACATTTTACTAGCAAAATGTGTACTGAGTATAATTACTAGTAAAATGTATGGTAAAGTTTCAAAAAACTCTCATAAAGTTCTTCACAATGCCATGTTGTCCCGCGATTACACGATTTTCAGAGTAGATTTTAAGAGAAAATTCTCTCCGTAGAAAGACTTCATTATTGCATGGTTGATGCGAATCATAATCTAATCGGAGTGTTGCGTTATTATAATTAATTGTAACTTATATTCAGACATTTAATAAGATATTCCATATCCAATTTTCATTTTTGTATCAAATTTCTCATCAATTCCATCCTCAGTGATTTCAATTTACTGTCCACTCGTCTCTCCCTCCTTTTTAATCATTTTTGCTCGCTAAGTTATTAGTTGCGTAAAACATGTTGGAAAATGTTCCTGATACTAGAAATTTTATATCTGTTTCGTTTAAACAATGGCAGCTTCGGGATGCAAACGATTATAACTCGTGGCTCAAACGAGCAAATGTCGTTTATCATCGAACCCGCATGGATCGGCGTAGCGTGGCACTTCACCCACCAGCCGGCTTCACGTTCTCCTTATTACTTACGCCGCTTTTTTTTTCTCGTGCTTCTTCTGCCGCTTCTTTTCCACGCGATCCTTCGCGTACGATGTAAAAGCGAACGCGTCCAGCAAACACGTGAGCGAACCAGTGCCACGATTACAGAACGAATTATTTTTAGCCCTGCGGATGCCGCGCCGACGAGAGCGTCGCAAGGACTCCCGTTGTTCCGTGAATATATATAAAGGGCTTTGGAAATCAATTCAAGCAAGAATCCTCGCGCTATCGTCCCCCGTTACGTGAATAATGCCCTTTTCACGATACACGAGGACGTGCGCGTTTGACCCAGTTGACATTTTCAAAATCGTACAGCGTTTATTTTCTCGCGTCTCGGTACGACTGTTACCTCTTCAGCTTTCGCACACTCAAAGATCGCAGCTGTTAGAGCTACAAGCAGACGTTTCCGAGAATTATCTCAGTTTCGATATTATCCACATTGCTGCGACTGCAATACGGTCGAATCTTTGTTGGAAATTTCTTCTTCAATAAATATCAGAAGCAAAATATCGCACAGAAGTCGAAATGTTAGATTAGACGCTTCGATAAATAAAAGAAGTGAACGAAAGTGATATATCGCTGTTAGGAAATTAGTTCCCGGATTGATTCGGGCGTAACGTGCGATATAAAGAATCGTATATATTTGTGTTATCTATCCGTTCGCAAACTTCTGAGTAATTTGGATAGAAGATCATTAGTTGGTTCCGTAAATGGAGCAAAATTCGCTCCTCGAGACGTTCCCCTCGATATTCCTTGATAAATGAGGTCGGGAACGAAAGAATCCTCGTTTCCCGCAACTTTGCCAATTTCCAAAGATTGCTTTCCCAAAGCTCTTTATCGTAGTATTACGGCAAACGTTAGCTGCAATGGAATTCCACGCATGAGAATACGTTTGCATCGTGACACTTGTACTTTCCCACGGGAAAAGTGCGCGCGATGAACTTCTTACTTCGAAAAAGTCCCGCGGAACGTTCGCTGTACGACGTGTTCGACACGGGACGCAGAGAACCCCCGAAAAAGAAAGTGCGGAAGAGTCGAGTGCTCTTCTTGCACGTGAAATTCGCTACCTTTACCGTTGAAAAAGACATCTGTGATATCGACGAATAAAATGCATGATAAATGAATGATCTCTTTTCAATTGTCACAGAATAACAAGAAAAGTACATTATTATAAGCGATATTTAAATATCGTTCTATCAATTTCGTCTTTTATTTCGCGACTGCTTACACGGTAAAAAATGAAATGTTAATGTTAACATTTCTCACATGTCCCAGAAGGTCCACTCTATATCTTAAGTTAAAATAACATTCATCGTGTGTGTTACTTTTTGACAAATAATAAATGTTAATTAATCAACACTACACTTCACATTTACGCTTATGTTCTTTTAACCATAAGTGTGATGTAACAAAAACGGACAGGATAAATAAGCTGTACGAATAGTTACAAATTAAAATAGTTGAAATAATTTTTCAGAAATGTCGATATTACGTGTTTTGGCTGATTTTGTGAAATAGTTGTGTTAAAAGCACTCAAAACAATATTCAATTTTTAAATAATATACATAAGGTGTCAAGTTATTATGTTAACATAAATATAACACATAAAAATGTTGCGAAAATAATAGCATGTCTGTTTTATCGCAACGCATCCTATGTCGGCCAGACCGAAAGACATCTGGAGACGAGAGTCAAGGAGCATGTCAGTAATATTGAAAAAGAAGAGAACAACTACTCGGTTATCAGCAAACGCCGAATATCGCTCGGACATGATTTCAATTGGTCGTCCCCAGACATCCTACATTGCGAGAAACATACGAGAAAGCGAGAAATTGCCGAAATGTTGCACATTAAAATGGACTCTAACACCAACAATTTAAAGAAAGATACCGAGAATAACCCGGTATATAATTCTATTATTAATTCTTTGACGCGACATAGTTATTTATTTATTTCTTTCCCGTTTCTTCTCGGTGTTTGACCTAGACATTTTATCACACTGACACTCGCGACAGTCATTCTCCGGCTATGGTAGACATTGTACATATTTTATCTTGTGCCGTTAATTTTATAATCATGACCCAACTCTGTTTTAATATTTACCGTTCAATTACATGTTACAACGACTCGATTAATTTTTAAGGTAAGTGACTGGTCGATGATTTATTTCCAATTTGTTATTTACGTATCCACTTGACAAACCATATCTTTTATTGTACTCGTTGTATGCGATTGAGTCTCATTTATCTGTATCTATGATACGCGTGTAACTCCGATTATTGGTTTGTTCGCTTTAGAATGTGTGCTTGATAAAGACCTAAACCCTTGGTCGAAACGTCGCACTGTATATAGTTTTTACTTTTAATTTATGAAACACGTGCCAGTTAAAGTCGACTAAACTTATCCATTGTTATTTGTTACTGGCAATCTAAAGGGATTATCATGTTTATATCTGTTTTATGTTAATTCTACATTGAAATAATAATCAAGAAAATTTTAACATTTCAACACACGATTTTTTACGGTGTCGGTACAAATAATAGACTGTGAGCAAATATTTAGAAGGCGAGAAACGTTTAAGCTTCTAGCATGTTTCGTATGCGTACAGAATATTCAAAGATCGTGAATGCTCGACATCGTATTTGATAAAAGCGGCGGAAAATAAGATACTTTAGGAAAGAGGAAGTGCAATTATCCGGGCAACGTGTTGTCTTTTTTTTTGTCGAAGTTTAATACTTTCTGGAAGTTTTACGATCCATCGTTGTCATAATGAGACGCCTTATTACTTTGACCTAGGTCAAACTCTACCTATCCCGGGTAGATTCTTTCTCCCGACGTGACTTTCGTAGCCAACCAGCTGCCAGCGGCGAAGTTACCTTCCTCCATTTCGCATTTGATATTTTAATAACGAGAAAAACATCGTTCAAGTAGCATTAAGCTACCCAACGATCCTTTTATGAATGGAACAAGCGCATATAAGACAAGCGAAATAAACAACGTATGCAAATAATGGCATGATATTTCCCCGATGAAAACTTGTGCAACGTTTCGTTACATATTTTTCTTTTCCGTTTCAAATGTTAAAATTTTCTTGCGTTACCACGATTTGATTATTATGTCAATGTAAAATTAACCTAAACCAGACATGTTATTATTTTCGCAACACTTTAATGCGTTATATTTATGTTAATATAATAACTTGACATTTTATGTACGTTACTTAAAAATTGAATATTATTTTGAGTTCTTTTAACACAACTATTTCACAAAATCAACCAAGACATGTAATATCGACATTTTTGAAAAATTATTTCAACTATTCTAATTTGTGACTATTCGTACGGTTTACTTATTCTGTCCGGTTTGATTACATCATACTTAAAGTTAAAATAACATAAACATAAATGTGAAGTGTAGTGTTGATTAATTAACATTTATTATTTGTCAAAAAGTAACACACACGATGAATGTTATTTTAACTTAAGATATAGAGTGGACCTTCTGGGACATGTGAGAAATGTTAACGTTAACATTTTATCTTTTACTGTGTACGATTCTTTATCTCCGACATGGATCTCGCGATCTTCTAACGGAACGCACGCGATACCTATGTCGATGCACCGTGCACCGTGCGCACGGGCATTGTCGGGGGTGAAAATCGTGCGAGCGGAGCGAGGTATCGATCGATATTTCCAGGGCGCACTTATTGTATGCGCGATTAATAATAGTTATTGGGCGCGAGAGCTTTTGGCGCGCGCCGTATCGCGCCAGGAAGATAAATTCCTCGGAGGATGCGCGGACCTTGAAGCGGGCGGAATTTCCACGGCGAGCACATGGGCCGCCTCTCTAATGGCTACCCGATGAAATATGTACGGCGGGCTGCGGAGCATAACCATTTCCAAAATCCCCCCGTTCGCGCGCGGCGACCCAGATATACACGTGCGCGCATTACGTATACACAACTTCGAGACGACTCGTACGGACGCGCCGTACGCAAAACGATGCATTATGCTGTCGCATTAGCCTGGCTCTTAGCCCATGCCGCATAACAAATGCCGCGCTAACAATGCTCGCCGGGTCCTCGCTTTGCGATAATGACATCGAAGGTGAAGTATTCGCGCATGGCCGATAATTTTCTAGTTTCGCATGGCGCACTGTGCCAGGCTGTTTGTTCCCGTTGCTCGATCCGTTTACCTTGGATCCAGTTCTCCGCGCCGCGCTAAAAGCGCATTCCGAATGCTCGATGCTTCTAATAAGTTCCAGCTGAGAAGACAAATGGGGCAATCACCCGGATTCAAGTTTTATTCGGAAGACGTGTTTTCTCTTTTATAAAGTAGCGCCGAACTGTACCATGATCTGTGTCAGGGCGCCGCAAATCGGCAAGGAATTTTCGAGCGTTTAGAATATTTTGTATATGTCAGTTTCAAACTTGCTAATTAAAATTCAGCGCATCGGTACAACTGACAGTCACGCCCGGAAAGAAGTTTGCTCGAAATCGCACAAATTTTCTTTCAATTTTCACCTTACGAGACTTTCATTTAATTTCAAAGAAACGATCTCTTTAATCAAAAAATTGTATTCTATTGAGACTGCAATTTCTAAGAGAATTCATATCTATTTCTTCAAGTCTAACAAATGTTTTAGTACAAATAAATATAAATTTAGTAGATTCAAAAAATCAGGATTTCAACGTATCTCGATTGTTTAACCCAATTAAATCTTTTTCCCGGTTGCATGTAATTTTCATGATCAACGATCTCTGAAATGTACGTTGCTACATTTTACTGGCGGACTGAGAGCGCGTAACATCGAGGAACCGCGGCGAAGTTAAAGTTCGGTATTGAAACTTGTATCAATGGAAACCGTGCCCGCATTTCCTCGGGCCGCTTGCCAAGAACTGATCCCCGTGCAAATAGAAGTTACATGAAACATAACGCGCCGAGGAAGTTGGCTACGCGATCTGTTTCGTCCAATATTAAACGAATAAGACTATGCCGCAGGAAAATCGTTGAAGAAATTCTGGCAATGATACGATACTGTTTTCTCATTTCTTGTTCGATCGTGCATCGCTCAAGCAGCAATAATAAAAAATACGTATCGATGCATCCTTTCATTCGTGCACGTTTTCAAGTGCGACTCGCTGTCTCTGTACGTAATTTATTGCCGATAAAATCGAGTGATATATAATAATGCAATCTTTAAACATGTCTCACAATGAACTCGATGCAACCCGTGGAGAATAATGGAGGAGGAGGAAGGAAAACAGGAAGTTAAGTCTTCCTCTGCATGCCGATGAAGAGACGAAAAAAAATGACACCGCTCAGTGAAAACAACAACGAGAAAGCGGCACGACTCTCAAAGAAGCCAAAGGAGAGGAGCACCTGCTAGATTTACCCTGTCTCCGACAACGTTCTTCCGGTTCCGGTACGTGTGATTGCGACTGCAACGTTACACGTTCTCACCGGATGTCAATAGGAAGCAATTCGTGTTGCATCGACACTCTCTAATACGGCACTTTTTACGTCAATCATTACGATTTTCTATCGCGAGATATTAATATAATTTTCATCGTGTTAAAATTAATTATTTTTACAATCCCCGTTTACTTTTTAATTAATTTTTACAAAAATTTCTCAGTGTATATTTTATGAAACTTCAATTGCAAAACATTTGCTCGGGCCTTTAAACGTGTCGAGTTTAAACTTTTTAAAGCAATCACGGCAGATGATTACGAGATGATTACGGAAAATGGAGGAGTAACCTCGCGTTCAGGAAGAAAATTAACCTGGAACGGAAGGACATACGACGCGCGTACGAACGCCGAAGGACAAGACGCGCCTCCGGTACTCGGAAAGAAGATAACGAGACAAAGACGAAGAAACGCGTGCTGCATTCGTTGCATGTCCGAGGCTCATGCGTGTCGGCGCGTACGTAACGCACGGAACGGCCGGAAACGCACTCGTCGGCTTAAGCTACGAACAAGCTGTGTCCATGAGTGGCGGCCGCATATGCGGCAATTTGAATAATTAACGGGCACGGGGTGCCCGAACGCGCGGGAGATATATCTCCCCGCGAGACGAATGCGTTTGCCAACCGACGGACCGAGAAATAAGGGTCACTCGGTTATATCGTTGATAAAAACAAAGGTGAATTACTGCTAAATTATTTATATCGGGGGAATAAGAAAAAACTGCCGTGGCCTTTCTAACGATCGTAGACCGAGCCGACCTCGGCGAGCGCGGCGGCAAAATAGAAAAATTAGCGATTTTTCACGAACTGCAATTGCCGGTGCAATTTGCACAATGCACGAATTTCAATGGTTTTGTTGCGTAAAGCGGTGTTACGTTCATGAACAATGCGCTAAAAGGCTCGAATTCTCAACGGTTGCGGCTGGAGGTCGTTAGATTTGGACTTTCATGATGCTATAAATTGCATTGAATTATACGGCACGAATGAAATTAATGATTGAGTCGATTAATTACGCATGAAAAATTAAGCGGTTCTTGTTGCTGCATTTCCATTAACAAGTGAGAGAGCTGACGAATCGATTCCAATATTCTGTTATGTTAATTCCAACGGAATCGCCGCATCGTATTCGCGCTCGATTTTTCCGCTCTTAATCGTTGCGAATACCGCAAGATTCTGCCTTTCGAAGCAACGAACAATCGTAAATACGCAGTGAATCGCGCATATTGAACGCCTCCGATCTTTCCACGATCGTCGACGGCGTTATTTCTCGGAGAACAATCGCGTTTGTAATTAACATTCCCAGGAAACGGCCTGGTAGCACGCTTGATTGTAAAATTGATATTAGCGCTAATTAACTTCGTAGACTGATTAACTTTACCTTCATTGTCAATCTGCTGTACTATTATTTGCGGTGGAAAGGCTCTTGGCAAAGACTGGGACTTTAACTCACCTGTAACAAAAAAAACAATACAAGATATTATCAGAAAGGCCAGTTTTACAGTGATTAATGATCGTTTATGGTCAGAGCAGAATGCAATCGAAACAGTTACGCAAGTATACGTTGCAATTACATCTTCTATTTTTAAATAAAAAATTCTTTCCTGGAATGAAAATTTACGTTGATCCAGACAAAATATTAACATTGATCTTAATTTTTATAGAAATTATCATCTTAATCTCTCTTTTCGTACTAACAATTTTTCAGTATATATTTTATGAAACTTTAATCCTAAAACATTTGCTGAAAGTCTTTAACGTAGTTGTTTCGCGACAGCAATGCTCAAAAGTTTCTTCCGGACAGGAACCAGCACTCAATTATTACAATGATATATCTTGATGCTATATTATTCTAAAGAATACACTCACGATTAATACATAATATAAAATAGATTCGAAAGATTATAGTTTAGGGCGCTGTTGCTTTATCTGTTACACTACACTCATGTCTACTACATAATTCTTACCATTTTTCAGTTTTAACTGTTTACATTGTTGAAACAAAACGGTCAATAATTTTAATTTCTTTTCAAATTATTCATTCTATTTTACATTATAACATATTCGTTTCTCATACGAATCTCACTCACCGTTAAGAAAAAAAAATATGCCATCATTTGCATTTGCAAACGCAAATATTAATATAATATTATATTACATAATAATTTGTATAAATAATATTCCACGTGTAATAATATTGCAACGAATTATATTGTTACGTGTAATAATATTTTTAACGTGCTTTACACGTAATATTTCGCGTAACATAGCAAACTTTAACATTTTTTTTAGAACTGTGAGACGGTCAATTTTAATTTAATTGGTCTTAATTTGCACGTATTATTGTAAGGAATAAACTGTAAAAATTTGAAACAATTCTCACACAAATGATTTTACGAAATAACTGTCTTAAACACACACACATGTCGGGTTTAAATTAAAAATTTTAAATTCTCTTCGGTGCTACCGATAGCATATTTTCAAATGTTATTCTTTTTCTAACAAATCGACGGAACTCTTCCTAAAGCCTATGAGAAACAGTACAACTATCGCCGATGCAAACTTTCGGTTTTTGAAACTGGGGTGCTAACTTCCAAGTGGTGACGCTGATAAAATAAATTTGTAACACGAGTAAAGCTTTGTGCAGGTATAACATTGATCAATCTAGAACGATATTTATTATCCCCGATGTCTCTTTATTGGGGACCATTTATTTGTTAAATCGCTGAGTCAAGGAAAGCAAACTTGACCCTCGACGCCTGCCAGCCTGAATCTAGCAGAGCGCTCGCATTTACGCGCTCCTCGGAAGTGTCGCGACGGATTATCTCCAATCGCGCGGGTGGAGACCGGAGGCAGGGATGCAACGTCCCTCGAGTTCGTGTATACTTCGTGGGCACCCCACATGAAAATTAACGAAGGCGTTTTCATTGAAGTCCGGGTCAAGCACCGCGACGCACGATCGGACGTGCTTACTGGCTGAACCCAATCTGGTCAATTAAACCAATTTCGGCGACCCTTCGGCCCTGTCCGAAACTATCGGTGATTTTCCCCCGCGTCCTTTCGCAGGGCAGAACGCACGCGCCCACGCACACGCTCCTGCGGATCACGAGACACGATCGCGGAGCGAACGTACGCGTTCGTGCGAACGTTTACGCGGAGAACGTATACGTGCGGAATTACATAAACTAATTAAGGCCTCTTCATCACGTCTGTTGATCTGCCGGGTCAATCTCGCGCTCGTTTGCAACACTTTACGCGATGGAACGCGCTAACGAAGATTGCCGCGACGCAGGTGAAAAACCGCGACTGTGTGTTACGCGGGCGGTTTTTAGGATAGAATTATCTGTGCGGATGCGAGAAATTCGGTATCGTGAATGCGCTCGTTGCTGTATTTTCCATTGGGTAAATACGGCTTTTCGTAATTACACGCGGCAACGACGTAAATTAATTTAGCACCATGGAGGAACAGGCCGGGCACAATATCGCGAATTATTTTAACGCAGTGACGCATGAATAAAGCCAACGCCGTTACCGCTCATTTTGTGTTATTTCTCTCATTGCAGCCCTTCTCCCATCTCTTTCTCTCGTCCTGCCCGTAATTATATTTATTCCATATTTCACTCATTCGCGTTTGTCAGTGAGATTAATTTATGGTCCACTAATTATTAAAATTATTCATTTAAGTCGCGAAAACAAATACGCATTTGGAGTGAACGGATAGTTTCCGTAGCTTCGCTAGGAACGATAATGTCTCCTACGCGAAATTTAACGTTGCGATAAATAAGGTCGCCGGTAATTAAATCACCTTTGACTTTTGCTCATTGCACGCGTAAACCGGCGATTCATCTCGCGTGAGGCTACTTTTCATTGGACGTCCTGGTGAGTAATTCGCCAACTGGCCAGTTACTTCACGGTTATGAAATATCGGTTCGTGAAAAATCAACATGTAATATTAGCCTGCCATTTTCTTAAGACAAAAATGCACGTTCATTAAAATCGCAGTAAAAGCTGGTTTGGAACATCCGTAGTTGTTTTGTTGCACGTAAGTTAGTGCCGAGTTGAGAAGTGCTGCAAACTTATTTTAAATTAAATTGTAATCTGCACTGTATGAATTAATTATCTGCGTTACACATACGAGCGTTGCTCTTAATAGCGAAAACTATATTTTACATATAATCGTGTAACGTAAGCTGTGTTAAGTCGCGAAATTCGATCTTTAATGTTGTCAAGAAAATAATAATAAAATGCGAGTGCTGAAAGTACCGGGAGTAATTAATTTTAACTATCCTCCAAGTCGTGCGATAAGGATCTGCAGGAGCGTATATTCGCGTGTCAAAAGGCACGTTGTCGCCGCGCTTGTCATTATGTTACTTAGAATAGGATAACTTCTTCTCTTCTCTTATAACCGTTACGGATTGTTAATTCCATGTTTCTGCGCGTCGCGCGGTTCTATGTTATCTCGAATCTTCTGAAATCGGTAACGCTTCTCACGTTGCGCAACGATTAGAATACGGTGAGAGAAACGGATGAGGCCTCGAAATAAAGGAGATCACGTTAGAAGAGATCGCGAGATCATCCGTTTCTTACGAAACGCATCGCCTCTCTTCATATTTGTTGCGCCTCTCTCTCTCTCTCTCTCTCTCTCTCTCTCTCTCTCTCTCTCTCTCTCTCTGCTTGCTAGAGCATTTAAGAAATAAACTAAAAGTAGTAGGTAGTGGAGGAGTAAGACAACCTGGACAGGCAGGAGATATTGTAATTCAATTTCGTAAAACCAGAAGTGCGCAAAAACGTATGTTCTATGAAGGAGTGAAACTGTACAATGTGTTACTCGACGTTAATACTCAAGCAACTCTCCCGAGAGCAAAAAGATCGTCGTTCGCTGCCCGTCGCTTTTACTCTTCCACGAAATCGCCTTTGCCGTTGGCGCAAATGAAATTAATCGCCATAGGGCGAAACCAGGTCATAGTGCGTAACGAGATGATCTTTTGTGCTCCGTCAAATGGCATATAATATCATTAATTTTATACATTATAGTACATACAATTGAGTTTAGCTTCGACAGGAGATGGAATTTTACGCGAACAGTTCGTTCAATATAATGGAGATTATATTATATTTGCTATAATTTGAAGAGAATATGAACGAAATTAATTGCCGAGAATAATATACGTATAAACACAAATCACTTATATATTATTTAGAATAAAATTGCTATATCATTTATTCAGCGTCAAACGCAATTTAATTAATTTACCATTAACCTTTAATTTACATCTACGCGAACTGATCCTTATCCACAAATTATGTATAGCCAATTAACAACTCGCAAATTTAGTAACATTGATTACAATTAATTACAATAATGTAATTATACGAATTTGCATTACTTTGATCTTTAACTGTAATCTATTTATGGCAAACATCTCTAATACAATCCTGCTCGACTGATTGTAGGGTAATACATTGGTAGATTAATAAAATTTGATTCATTTACTACTCGATGTTCATGCATTTAATTTGTATAATTAACAAGAGGGTTGGCGAACGAGTGAAACGCGAGAGGCTCGAGAGATACCAAGGATATTCCTCGGCTGTAACTGCACACCGGTTGTCTTTTTCTGGTTGAGAAACCGGGACACGTTTTTCCTCTCGCTTCGTGAATTGAATCTGCTCGCGTTTCTTGGTCATTGTTTCGCGTTCTCTGCATTTTGAACTGCAGCCTCTCCGCCTCTTTTGCGTAATCCGGTGAAAGCCGCATTCATTGCGCACTTCTGCCAATTTCCACGCGCTCGGTCTACTTCCGTCGTCCTAATCTGCGCGAGATCTTGAAGAAATCTCCCATGCTTAGCAATGCTTAAGGATCTGCAAAGCGCGAGGAAAATTGCTGCGACGGGGTGTGAGATAAGTAACGCATTTCGCAGATTACCCTTCACCATTTTCAATTGTGTTTCCTATGAATTTCGTAGTGCAATCATAGCCTTTCACTTTCGCAGGGAAAACTCTCGATAATGTGCAAATACCGAAAAACGAACGGTATTTTAGTACGCGCGGTTCATTCTTTCGCATTTCGTCGATTATTCTGTTCTAGCTGTTATTTTCATTTACATTGTTGTTTGGAATTACTATTCAACGTACAGTGACGGACAGAATGGTTGCGACAGATTCGAGATTACGTTTCAGAACATTTTCCTTAAGGAAAATTTTAATACTCGATAAATAAATCGGAAACGCTCAAAATGGTTTCGGAATGGCCGCCGAGTAAAATATTCCTTGGAGAAGATTTTGGAACGTAAGCCTGAATCTAAATGCAACTTTCTAAACTCATTAAAAAAGAGTGTAGCAACTATTTTGTCCATCACTGTACAGTGCACCCACAGAAAAAATTTCAGGATCCAATGCATCAAATGAAATTACACTTCAATGTATCATAAAATAGGATCGATATAGCGCAAATCATATTTATTATAGAGAAAGGGATATTTTAATCTTAAATGAAAAATTCTAAAATCTAGAATAAAATATACTATCTAGAATAAAATATACTACGTATCGTCTTTTGTCGAATATCGTGGTGCCAACTTCGTGCGTTGTAAGATGGAGGGAAAATTTACTCTAAACGCAGGAATATATAAACTTACATTTATATAAGTTACTCTTGTCTCAATAAAGTAAGTCAATCTTTTTTAATTCGATAGAGGAGAATAAGAATTATTGATTTTATTTTAATATTGTCTTATTTTTATACTATTATAAATGAGGTTGTGAGAAATGTAAATGCGTCAAGAATATTTTTTGTCTCAGTAATAGAAATCCTTTTTGAGGGTGTGGTGGATGGACAGAATGGTTGCGACACTTTTCGTAATGAGCGTAAGAACGCGCATTTAGATTCGAGATTACGTTTCGAAATATATTTTCTAAGGAAAATTTTACTCGAGAAATAGACCGGAAACGCTCAACATGGTTTCGGAATGGCTGTCGAGTAAAATATTCCTCGGAGAAGAAGATCTTGGAACGTCTGAAAGCCTGAATCTAAATGCACGTTTCTAAACTCGTTGAAAAAAAAAATTGCAACCATGCTGTCCATTACTGTACATGTCTCCCACAAATTTTACGCGAATCACATAGCTGTCAATTGAGACTTCATATCGAGAAATCCGTCATTCAATCGAGTGCAATGTAAAATATTCCGTTGCGTATGGAGTAAACAAAGCGAGCGTGTTCATACTCATTCCATCTGCGATTTCTCATTTCAGTTTTGCGGATGACCCGCCTATATGGGTCATAGTTTGCGCGCACGAGTGCCGCAATACTGCCCGCACAACTGCATTGAAAAACTCCCTTTGCCCGCGAACCCGAAATTCCGCTCGTTTCGTGTAACGGCGACCGTAGATTTATTCTATATTGCGGCTTTCGCAGCAGTTCCCGTCTCATTCGATCGACGAAACGCGTAAAAATACCGCTGGCTCGATTCCAGCCGTCCGATCTTCTCGCGTAAACACTATATAGAAAAATCGTTCTACCATCTTTCCGCATGATCGTCATGAGAAAAACAACGTCTTTCTAGACGTATGAATCCAACGAATAATAGAGCGACTGAATACGATCATCTGGGGCCAGAAAATAGACTGCTTGTTCGTAGAACTTGTTATTATCGAAGCGAACGCTCGGAAAGATCGACAAATACCAGAAGTTCCCTCGGTTATGATCGCAACAAAATCATATGTACATTTTTTACAAGATGATATTTCTAAAAATACGTTTACGCGGGGGCACACTTACACTCCACGAACAGATGATTGCTATCATCCTCGCGCAACGAAGACAATTCTGGATCCAAGGTATGTCTGTGTTGGGAGCCTCTTCTTGGCAACGTAGTAACTCGTCGTAATAACGGCGCTGTACGGACATTATATTTGCGTTGACAAAAGTTATGAAAGTGTAAAAAAGCATAAGCGCAGCCTTGCCAGCAGAACTATATGTGTCAAGCATACATAGATAAGAAAAATAAGATAAGCTACGCTACTTGTATTTAGTACAAAGTGTTGTCAAATTAACATAAATGTTTCCAAGTTAGTAAAAAGTAAAGTGCGATTCGAAAGAACGCTTGTGCGATATCTTGTCAATTTTTTTGTTCTTTTACAAAGGCAAAAATATATAGTACTTTTTAGGTAAATATGCACGAGGAGAGAATCTTCTCTTAAAATTTACCCTGAAAATCGTGTAATCGTGGGACAACGTGGCATTTTGAACAACTTTATGAGAGTTTTTTGAAAGTTCACCATACATTTTACTAGTAAAACGTATACTAACAATAATTACTAGTGAAATGTATGGTAAAATTTCAAAAAAACTATCATACAATTCTACGAAATGCCGTATTGTTCCACGATTACAATATTTTCAGGATAAATTGTAAAAATACATTCTCTCCGTGTAGCAAAGTCTAAAGTGGATGTATTGTTATTCATATTAACAATGTCTGATGTTTTAATAAGTCGTGCGTGTTTGATAAGCGTCGATAGACTCACGAGACACCTTACGGATGGAAAACGGATATTGAAGCATCCTAAACATCCGGAAACTACGAGCACCGATCGATTGAGAACCGCTGTCGCAATCAGAAACCAGATAAGACCGACGGCAAAATACGGAAACGCTTCCGTAACTTTATCGCTTCACACACGTATCCGTACCGCGGACGCGGGTGCATCGATGGGAGGATACGAGAGGAGAGATGGGGAGAGAGAGAGAGAGAGAGAGAGAGAGAGAGAGAGAGAGAGAGAGAGAGAGAGAGAGAGAGAGAAAACAGATACTTGTAAGTACATACTGGCCTATTCATCCCCATCGGAATGACTGTGCGGTAATCTGCTGATATTGTTATACACGCACGTATATTGAAATGGGAAACTCAAAGTCAACCCAACTGGCTAGTTACTTTATTAGTTTACTACAACGTTTCGACCCTATTTTTTGGGTCCTTATCAAGTAGTACTGCAATTCAACAGCAAACGTAATTATAAAATATTGCAAGTTGATAAGTGAAACGGGTAGAAGTTAAGAAACGAACCTAAGCGAGTCATCGTCGTCACATAAGACAGAGTCGAATTATAAAATTTTATTTAAATCACACTGATCTTGTTAATACATCTTCTTTTTGTGCACAAATGGAAGCAAAATGCAACACTAGATCACTCGTCGTGATATTTTGAATAAAGCTATTCTATTCCTAATTCCATTGTATCCCCGCATTCTCCTCTTCTTGCGACAGCTCGTAAAAACGACGCTCTAATTGTGCGCTGTAAATGCTTATATCCAATCTCTGTTAAATACCATACATTCAACTTGAACAGAATCTCGATTACGAGAACAATGGGGTAACAAAATAAGATGACTAGCGAAATGGTTAAACTAGCAAAGATAAAATCAGTAAATTCGTGTCTTTTACATAAAACTGAAATTTTTCGTTCATCAAGCGATCAGCGATAAATTTGAAACAATATTCCACGTCATAAAGATAATAAATAACATTTTGAGAATGTCATCTTATGTTTTGGCAAAAACGATAATGACATAAACATGTGAAAATAAAATCGATAATCAATTCATGTTATCGCATCTAGTAATCGGATCACGTTGGTACATTGCGACACGCTGTTGAATTTAGATGCATTGTCGTCGACTGGATTGCACGATGTTGCTGGGTGTCATCGGTAGAACGCTGTAATAGCGCAGTTTCGTTAGAAAAAAAGGACAGGAGAAAGCGCGGCCAATTTCCAAATCACAATTACACGTATTTATAGCAAGCGCGCCATAAATTTACTTTCGAAGCCCGTAATGCCTGCGATTTATTTCGTCTGTACTTTTACCCTCTGTGCTGCATCCGCGATTTCATAATGCGCCGGCACACAGGTTCTTCCAGAAGAATAATTTTCAAAGACGAACCATTCTGTGATGCGCCACGCGCATTTGTGCAACGTAATAAAAACTTATTGTTAGTCCCGTTTATCTATTGGGTGCTTTTGCAATTAAACCGACAAATAAAAATTTTACAATTATCTCCAACTTGACTTTCCGAAGGACGATTAAAGGGCCCAAAGTTGCACAAACTTTCTGCAAAAGTTTATTTTGCAAAAATTAATTAGCAAATACAAAAGACACATTTCAATTTTGTAAAAGTCAAACTCGAGAGAATTTCAGCCATTTCGCGAAAGAAAAGAGCAATAAGGCGCGGCCCATAATGAGGAAAGACCATCAACTCGTCAACCACGCTGTATTTCCGGCGCGAAAACAAGCGGACGCGCTTGTACTCCTTGCCGTACAAGGCGATTGACTCATACGACAACGTAGGAGGAGCCAGACGAACCTAGCCCACTGCTCAATACGATGGTTCCGTTTGGAAACCAGATTCTCAACCGGTTCGTCCAATTACCTTATCGCAATATTATATGCACAATTTTATGATAGATAATCTTCTATTTTGTACATTATATTTTAAGAATATATTTTACCTATTAAATTGAGAGGCAAAGTAGTGTATATACCTTGTTCGAATTAAAAATTATAAGATAATAATGTAAAACAAGACAATAATAAAAGTGTTAACAAAATGTTACGTTTAAAATTGATCGTTGATCGCTTGATGAGAGAAAACTCGCGGTTTGATGCGAGAGAAACGAATTTACTGATTTCATCTCTGCTATTTCAACTATTTGGCTAGTCGTCTTATTTCGTTGCCCCATTGTTCTCAGTAATCGAGATTCCGTTCAGGTTGAGCGTATTTAACAGAGATTGGATATAAGCATTTACGGCGCATAATTAGAGCGTCGCTTTTACGAGCTGTCGCAAGAAGAAGAGAGTGCGGAGATACAATGGACTATTTCGGTTCTTAAAAGGCAAGCGGCACTCATAATTACCGCACTCCGATTGTGCACGAGTTCAGAGAAAAAGAAAGTAGTTATTCTATGGGCCATAAAACATCGTGGCAAATTCGCGCTCGATTTGGCTTCTTCGGCAAAAAGAAACCTGACACGGCGAATTCGTGATGAACTGCGGGACGAATTATGATTGTAATTATGACGGATAAAGAAATGCGCGCAAAAACAAAGCCGTTTCTCAAATCGTCGTTTGTTATCCAGTCACAATTATCAAATCTTTGAAATCATATCTATCAATTAACACGCAATTTTGATTTGATTTACAAAATTTGATTGGTAGAAAGGAAGTAAGATTGTCCAAATGTGTCAACGTTCTTAACGCACCAAATGCAATGACACACACAGCAACTGTTTTTTTTCCGTAACTCTGTATAATAATTCTTTCCCAGAAGACATCGCGGCAAGCGTAATCTTATAAAATCTCGGTAAACCGAGAGGCTTGTATCGCCTTAGAGAAATTCGAAGAACCGCGTAAAGAGATACTCCTTTCGTCCTTCGATAAGTTTTTAGCCCTTTGGCGTTTGCGCACCCAGCCCGTCTCAAGATTCCACCTCGCGAAGAAAGAGATTGCGGATGCGTGGTGTTACAGAGATGCGGAGGAGAGAGTGGGTGAGGAGGACGTAGGAATCGCGCTCGCACGAAAGCGGAGAACGCGAAGAGCGAGGCGGCGGAAGAGGAAAGAACCCTCGAGACGAAAGACAAAGCCGCCATTACTCTCGTCCTCCAGCTGACGGTGCGCGCCGTAAAGCTTCTAATTATTAATGTACCTGTTGTGGGATACGATCCCGCAGCGTCGCTAAAGAAAGCGACCGGACGAACGTGCAGCGGGACGATAATTATTACTATATTTTTGTGCATGGCCATTTCGTTCGTGTTTTCGAAATTTATCAAGAGCTCGTTATCACCGCTCGTTAATTTCTAGCCTTGGCTGAGAGCTCGCGAAGCATTCATTACGTTCGATTCGTCAGAATAAGGAGTCTGCGTAAAGTACGTATAGTAACAGATCTCGCTTAAAAATTTCCAAAAATTATTTCTACACCTCGGAGTTTATATTAAGGTCACTACTTAAACCTACATTTTTTATCTGGTGTGACAAAGTTCTGCGCTACATACATATTTCTGTTATTGTAAAAAATTTCACCTTTTCCTTCTGGCGCTTTGGTTCACATTGGCCCTTTCCTCTAATTTGTTATTTTTTTAACTGCATTCTCATTTGTTATTTTTTAAACTGCATTTTATACACTGAAAATGGTTTAAAATGAGACCGAAACGTCTGTTTCTTTGTAATTCGAATACATTATTTTGGCACTAAAACCTTGTCACGGCTCGTAGCCCTTTTAATTCATATCATTGCAGAATGATTCAATTTATACACGGAGAGAATTTTCTTTTAAAATTTATCCCGAAAATCATGTAATCGTGGAACAACACGGTATGAGAGTTTTGTGAAATTTTACCAGTAAAATGTATGATAAAATTTTCCAAAATTCGCATAAAGTTCTTCAAAATGCCATGCTGTTGCACGATTACGTGATTTTCAGGGTAAATTTTAAGAGAAAATTCTCTCCGTGTAATACCGCGCAATTAATTTACATAATAAAATATAACGATTTGCTACAGATAAAAACTCGAAAAACTCACACGTAAAATTCTTCCACTTCGATATCTGCAACAATATGCACACGCAAACATGAAATGGGTTTCTTTTAAATCGTATGTAATTCACATAATAAATCTAACGCATTTCGAATCTCCCAAAGAAGAGATGCGCGATCGCGTATTAAATCGATCGAAATAATTATCTCTCAACAACCGTAACTGCAATTAAACGCGATAGTTACAGCGCGTGAAACCGAAGTACGGGAGCGTGGAGTCGCCTTACATCATTATACGCTTGCGTTACCGGGTCGCAATACAAAGAGAGTATACTCGTGACTCGGTGCTCCGCGCCTCGAGTCGCTTCTTCTCCTTTGTACGCCGTACCACATCCGGAACGTATTACCGTCCATAGTCCGCGATCCGATTCGCGGCAGGCGACGATTAACTATTTACTCGGAAAAAAATTGGAAAGCAGCCTCCACCCGTGAAAAAGATGACGGTTTCGTTTTACGCCGCCCGCGTCAATTACTCGACCGTCATTCCGGATTTTACCCCGCGTTAACCCTCGAGGCCGGCAATCCTCTCGCGCCCGCCTTGGCTCCGCGCGAAGAGGAGGAAGCCCGAGATGATCGTTCGACGCGCGCGCGGTTCCGTATTTGGGACGATCCGCGTAACGCCGCGCCCGTACCTCCCCGTGGCGATTCGTTCCGCCAATTAATCCATGTAACTGTTTCGTATGCGCCGCGTTATTAACGATTACGGCTACGAAATGTCGGTACCTCGAAATTATTTAATATCCCGACAAATGGGCCTCTTCGTACGAACAACGGAATCTGTCCCTCCCTCGTCTCAGGAAACGCAAAAGAAAAGCGTGTAAAAGTTCTGGTCCGATTACTTTATTGTAGCCGCTATTTCATGACGCCGCGAACATATTCTGGGAAAAAAAAGACAGCAACCCATTTTGGGGCCCACAATTAGTAATCGAATTATTTGAATTGTTCGTGACTCTAATCTTTTATGAATTTTATCTCGCGCAAACTAAAAATCGCAATTAGCTACTATATTCTATCTAAGTCCGAGATTTTTAGATAATACTAATCAAGGATCTCAATTAGTTTTGTTGATATTCAGTAACGCAAAGATAATTTTCACTTAAGAGGCACTAACCAAAATGTTAAGTTGCTTAATCACAAAAAAAACGGTCAAAATTTTTCCCAGAGTACACTGACAGACAACATTTTTTAAACTAAGTAAATAGATTCACTTAAAATTATTGTTTCTTAATAAAGTATATTAATTTAAATCATTGCATTTTCTACATTCAAGTAAAGATTTTGTGAGCTATAGAATATTATTTATTAAATGAAATAATTGTTTTTCTTCAATAAGAAAACCAATTTTCTTCGCTATGAAAATTACATCTTAGTAAACATTTTATAGAATTAAAATGAAATTTTTTTTAATTTAAAATTATCTACGCTTTGATATTTAATAAATACTTAAATTAAAGAATTGCATTGTTTAATTTGTTTATTTTTTAAATTTAAGTTAATAAGCTATTAGGGGCCACCGAATGAATAATTTTCTTGAGTAAAGTAATATTTTTTTGGGTTAAGATATCTTTCTTATCAGTGTAGAGATTACTAATTGTGGGCCCCAAAATGGGTTGCTGTCCTCTCTCCCCAGAATAAAAATCTAACGGTTGATATTATCACAAAATAATTATGCCGAGACAGTTCATTGTAAATTTCGTTCTCATATTAGGTATATGAATTCAATCATTTGTAAAACAAAAATACAGATCCACATGTAGTTCACAATTATGAGCGAGGAGTTTTCCGACATCTTTGAGAGGCGCTGCAGTCTGGGATAATGTGTTTAATATAATATGTATACTCAATTATATTCTGCTGAATTATAACAGCACAAGTAGAATGATACTTCCACCTCATCAGAATTTTAAATCGAGTTTCACATAACACACGTGTATTTGAATTAATTTCGTTCTACGTGTCAGCTCCTTTCGCGCAACAGGCGAGTACGATCTAGCGATATGTATATTTGCAACAGATCCTCGTGTCTTTTTTTTCCAAATGTTTTTTTATCTTTTCTCCTGGCCACGAAAGCGGAGTCACCGAACGCAATTTCACCGCGCGTGAAAAATCGAGTCCCACGGGACAGCCGATTTCAGGTCGGTATCATAGCGCGGACAGTGATTTTTAATTAAATGCGTGGACGTTTCAATTAAAACCGTCGACTGGGGAGGTAACGTAGTCCCGTCATTTTCTTCCTCTTTATTCATCCGCCCCATTCGCGGAAACGGTGGAAACAGGGCGATTCGAATTTTAAATCCACCTCGAAAGCGCCGTAAATAATTCATGTCTTACCTCCAGATCGCGAGAGAGTTCGCGGGGGATCTGGCGGCATTGGCAGTGATTCCGGATAATAAAGAGGAAGATAACGGATGTCAGTCCAATCAATAGAATACAATTAGGGGCTTGTTCGCACTGACGGCTTCTCCGCTCTTTCAGTGTTTTCATCGATGTTATTAGGTGTTCGCAGTCTCGCTTCTTTTCCGCTCTTATTTCCGCCGCCGTTTGCTCTTTTCATCGTCTGCGAAATAACGCCCCACCTCCTAACACGACCCGACTCCGATTTTATATCAACTTCGCCGGGGATTATCGAGTTGTTGAAAAGAATTGATCTTATACATTATGGTTAAGCACACTTATTTCTCCTCTCTTATTTCCCTCTTTTCTCGCGCGAGCTGCCGCCTCGCGACCGGTCATATTTTTCCTCCGCTATATACGGTGTCGTTCCCGTTCGATGTTTCAGCAGATGCCGCCAGCTCTGACTTCTCTCTTTTCCTCTTCCGACCGTGGGATGTCGAATGCGAAAGGCGTCGGGTCGATGTAACGTCGAGGACTGAGGACCGGGTAGAAATGAAAACTTTATAGGAAATAAAAAGGTACAGTGCGTAATATCCGATTGGTTTCCCTCGTCGAATGAAAAATTGCAGCGATGGAGAAACCTCTCCAGCACGAATCAAATTTCGCGAGAGGAAGCGAAGCTGTGTAGAATAAATCCGGCGGGAGAAATGGGGAACGCAAAATTACGGTCTCTGTGCTTTCGATCGGCGGGCGAAGAAAGAAAACGCGATATAAGTAAAAGACAGCGCGAAAGGGAACGTTCCGTATTGCAGAAACGCTCGCGCATTTTTATCACGGTTCGCGCGGATGATGAATAATCTTCTACGCGTTAACGCAGCCGCGGTAAATCTGGACGATGGTTTCACGAGCGATAAAACGCCACGTGAAGTTACAGCGCGTGCGCGCACGCACATTTTCGCGCGTTCGGGATATTTAATGACGTGGGGCGAACAAGCTGCGGTTTTCATTTCCGCAAAAAGACCCTGAGCTTCTGCGCTATTATTGAAACAACGCACGAGGCGAGTTAATCGGGAAAAATGCCAGCGAAGCGTTCACTGTACAGTGCTATTCATGAATGCCTGCTCTCTAAAAGTCAATCAGTGCATTATCACTGAAAACAGTTATAAGTACAGCACCGAATATTCACTCAATATTTACTGAATGTTCACTGTTTTCAGTGACAATGTGATAAACTGACGATGGAATTCTGTGCGTACTACAGCCTGAAACTCATCGACGTATAGATAGGAATAAAAGATTATGAAAAGGCAAGGCAGTCATTAAAGCAAAAGGTGGTTACTTTGAGGAGTCTAAACTTTCATTCAAATCTTTATCAAAAGCTTGTCGTATGTACACATGTGTGTCTTCGTTTTAGTTTTCTATAGTTAAATAAACACTTAAAAAGTAAAATGCATCGATTTTATTATGCATTTCTTTCATACTTGTATAAAGTGTTTCCAAATTTCTGGATGGTACTGTACATACAGCCTGAAATTTAGTGATTCGTACAGACGGGAAAAATGATGATAAAAATGCGGGTGCAGGCA
>NW_011967206.1:740066-757148 GCF_000949405.1 Vollenhovia emeryi | reverse complement strand
TGAGTAGCAGTGTACATAGCACGGTTTGTGTTAGCGAAGAAATCCACCGTACGAGTCGAGGCGAGAAGAAAGCAACGGCACGCTTGCATTTTAGAGAAGAACCTTCATATTTTCAGGCAAATAACGCTCCGTGCATTTCGCGCTTATCCGTGCATCCGAATCGCTCGCCGCCGAGGCGAGAAATCGCCAATGGAGGTTTCTCTCTAAACCCAAGACGCGCGATTTCCTCGTAAACTTACAAACGTTGCCCGAGGGTGAGTTCTCGTCTTTGGCGCGCAAGTCCAAGTGATTCTTCTTCTTCCGTCGCACGATGGAGTTCCACACCTTCTTGCGGCTCATCCTGACGCCGCCGCGATGACGGCCGCGCAATCGAGTGATAATCGCCCCCAACGCGGAACACTTTTCCCTCGTTCGCGACGACGGGACTCTCGTATTGCAAGCACACCGGTAATGGTCCAACAAGTGGGACACCCGGCCTCCTTCCCCTCAATTAAACGCGCCTTATCTGCGCGTCATCGTCAAACGGCAAACAGCGCGACCACTCCCTCGAGATGTATCGAGCCATCGATCAATCCCTACAAATTCGCGACAGCTCGCTTTCTGCCCGCGTGGTCAGCCTCCGGATGCGCGCGCCAGTAACTGAGCGCGTATTCCTTCTTCCTTTTCAATCGAATATCCCCTCTCAATTTATACAGAACCATACATATGGAGGATATGAATACCGATCGTCGCACGCCGACTGACTTTTCCGAACGGACTGCTCTAGGCACACGCGTGACTACGTGCACGTTGCTTGCACGCGGATCGGGCTCGTTCGGTAAACCGCGGCACGATGAGGAGTTGCGAAAGAAGACGAAGGACTGGCGAGCAGGGAAAATGATAGGAGTCGAAATCACCCGGTGACCGGTCAGGACCGCGTGTACCGCGACGACTGTGACGGATCACTCGGCTCGGTCGCTGAAAAGCAATGACCTAGCACACTTCACCGACTTTTATCCGCGCCGCTCTCGCAACGTCCGCCCGGCGAACGGCGTGAACGCACTTATATCGGCGTCGGGTCGGAAGAGCGAACGACGATGAGTACGACGGCGACGAGCCGTTTTATCGCATCCGGCGCCGAGGACTCTGTCGACGAGGAGGATTCCGGCGTGTCAGCCCGCTGCGCCAATCGGCTCGTGCGAAATCATCGCGCGGCGCGAGGAGGGGCGACGATGACGAGGAGAAGACTCGAGTCAGGATTACGAGATCGCGAAGGCGATTCTATTTTCGACGGATTTATCAGTCGCGCGTAATCGCGCCGCGAATTCCAAATTTCACGCCCGCGAATGATTCCGGCGGAGGTGTTTCCGTTGGGGCGAAATTTCTTTTCTATTTACATCGGGTTTTATCTATTTATTTTGGAGCCTCGAGCAAGGATTTCCTTCGTAACGAAATGCACGAGCCGCTTGCACGCAAAAGCGCGCCGTTGCGTTATTGCGAATGTAGCGCGCGGGGAGTTTCTGAAAGTGAGGTAAATATAATTTCTATTCAATTCTGTCTGGAAATCGAATACCAGCGTATTGTAGCGCCGCCGCAATACAATATCTATGTATTATTTCTACGTGTAACGCAATTTCCAACGTAAACCGCGGGGGATCCGGAAGAGACCCCGCTTTGAGTTTGCATAACCGAAAATATAGAAATACGAAATTTCGATGCATCTCCCCATTGAAATGCAGAAATAATAACGCGATTTAATTCCTAAAATTAACGAGAGGCAACAATCGGTGATGAAAACATATACTAATTACAAGCTTGTAAAGATGAACGTTTTCCGCATGTGTCCTCGAACAAAGGAAAGCGATGCACGAGGAAAATAATTGGGTATATGGCGACGAGTAATTAGACAATGTAAATTGGTCGATCGAAAGCTTCCGCGACATTGTACACCGTGTAAGACGAGGCAAGGCACGGAGCAGCTTCCGGATGCTGTTCAATTTGCCTCGTCAACCGGGTCGCACGCGTGCAATCGTCGCGACGACGGGAGGCGGCCACGCAAACCGTCCAAGACAGACCGCCTGTCCCTGATGGATCTTCGTTCCGTAATCGCCGGAGGATATGCGGTCGCCGGCGACGATAAGCATTGGGTCATGACGGAAGTTGCGTCTTCCCAAAATAAGCGAGTGGATTAGATGCGTCGTAAAATCATTGCGCTAATAAAAGCTTGCGAAAAATTCAATGAGGTTGCACGTTTTTCTTTGCCGTCTCGATTAATCTGAGAAAGTATCGGGGGAATATAATGAACTAAAATTGAAAAATATAATATGATACAGAAACTAAAGATGGACTGACAGTTACCAGATCTCGGGCTCTAATTAAGTCGAGCCTAATGAAGACTACTTGATACAACGCAAAAAAGTTTTAAACAAAGCAAACAATATTTTTATATCTTCTTTTAAACATTTATAAAAGTTTTTATTAGATGTGCCTAATTTTAAAGAGCGTTCGATCTCAGCTCAGCTTGAATAAAAATCAATTTCCGCTTGATTTTGCTCGACTCTACAAACATTTGCACTTGGACAGAAAATTCTAGTTTTGATGAATATTTATCGAAATGTGTCCAGTGTTTATTCCGAGACTGAGCCTGAAAAGTAGCTCGACGAATTCTAAATAATGTTAAAACAAACGCAAAAGAAAAGACTCAATGATGACGTAAATGGATTCTCAATTTTGTTCCCTTCGAATCGGAACGATACGAACGAAATAACGTAGCTCGTGAAATCACGCGTGGAAATCGTTAGCGCTTTCCCACGCGCGTCGACAGCGACGTGCAATTAACCACCTCCGCCGCGAAATAATCCTCACGAGACAATGGCGAGATTAGGGACGCAGGCGCAAAGTAGGCGATGCAAGACGCGATCTTCATTCCGCGCCGCTACCAGGAGCAAAGTAGAAAGCATTTTGTTTGCGTTAACGAACGCACGTTTCCACCAAATTAGATTTAGATCGATTTTAATTATATTAATTAGTTATGGGCGTAGAACGTCAGGAAACGTCTCGAAACGCAATGATTTCCTGCTTTCTTCGTCGACGAAATTTAGGACTCCGATTCGAATATTATGAAAGTGTAGCGCGAAATGTAATAATTAATATTTCTGAAATGTCTCGTTTTTTTATAACATTTGTTCCTTTAAATGACAAGTTTTAGAAGACGTCTGTTTCGATTTGTTTACCAAGAATAAAAACGCGTTATATGATGTTTTTAAAGACCGCCCATTAATTACATAATGCTATTCTTTACTAAAAATCGAGGTCTAATGCCAGAAGTCTTGAACCATTTTTTTTTCTAAAATGATTAATAAAGCAGCGGTAGTCTTTAAAAAACACCCTGTAGTACTGATCTTATGTCAATTACGAGTAAACTTCGTATACATAGATGCATACAGAGTTCGTAATTGACATAAGATCAGTACTGAACTAAAAGCGCTTGCAAACTCATAAAAAAATATGTTAATCAACAGTTTCAAGAAATAAATAAAACTCGCGAACGTTTTCTTTTCTTTCTGTGAGAAACTCCAACCATCCAATACAAAATTAGTCATTGCGATTATCCTTTTTATCTGCCTGGACGATCTAATCATTGCGCTTGAAAGAAAAAAAAAACGTCTGTCTTGCTCGGGCAAGACGTCGGTCGGGATCGCGATCGGATGTGTCACGTTCGGTACACTTCGTGCATACAAATCGCGAGCTTAACTCACGACAAGACACTTTAATGGCGACTCTCCGGCGGTTAACGGTCCGCATTCGTCAGACACGAGCACGATTTTTCTCGAGGATATCGTGAATCGCGTGGAAACGATCATCTATCTTCCGCCGTCTTCACTGTCGAGTTTGCGAGACGCAAGATAAGCCACGTTGCGTGTTCGATTCCCCGATTAGAAGTCCGAGATGCATACATTTATACATTGGAGATCCGAATCAACTATTTCAGTGAACTAATTGTAAGCTCGTAATATTGCCAAGAAAAGATCTTCGTACCAATTGAAAGTGAATTTGATACCTAATCTTTTCTAAAGTTCATTTCATATCGACATTAATTATAAGTTCAATAACAAAATTTACATTACTGTTTTAAATTTTGCAAAAGACGAGTTAAACCGCACGAAGTTCTGACTTTGCTCGGAAAAATCTACAAATCCCTTATTAAATCGAAATGTTATTTTTTTTACTAGAAACATACACTTTTAATAAGCATCTAACTCCATAAGACATAAACTTCAAATAGATTTTCATCATGTTCTCCTATTGCAACGGAGGACATGCCTATGTTTCAACAATCGTTATTGTTAGCGCCGACGCATATTGTTATCTATGAGATGCATATGTGCAAGGCACACCCACAGAAACAATTTCCGGATCCAATGCTATTACACTTCAATACATCATAAAATAGGATCGATATAGCGTCAATCATATTTATTAGAGAGAGAGAGAGGGGGGGGGGAGAGAAAAGAATATTTTAATCTTAAATGAAAAATTCTAAAATCTATAATAGAACGCTAGTATGTGTCGTCTTTTAACGAATATCGTGGTGCCAACTTTGTGCGTTGTAAAACGGAGGGAAAATTTATTCTAAACGCAAGAACATAAAAACTTACGTTTATATATAAGTTACTCTTGCCTCAATATAGTAAGTCACTCTTTTTTAATTCGATAGAGGAGAATAAGAAGTATTGATTTTATTTTGATATTGTCTTATTTTTATACTAAATGAGGTTGTGCGAGAAATATAAATGCGTCAAGAATATTTTTTGTCTCAGTAACAGAAATCCTTTTTGAGGGTGCAATTTTTAAGAATTTGTAATCGTGCAAAGAAGTTATAATTGTATGCGCAACGTCAATTTAAAAAAAAGTAATTTATCACTCACTGATACGATTCGCAATAGCAGCGTTGTACAGCATTAACTGTATGTGTATGGTAAACTGTAAAAATACAAATATGTACATGATTATTCTAGAATAATTATAAAATCGAAATTATTGTATTAAATATACTTAATATTTTATATTTTCTAACTAAGTATTTATTGAAATAATTATATAGAATACAGAAAGTCTTCCTTTTAAATATAAACTCACAAAATTTTATACGTATGGTTTTGTCTCTAACACTTATTCGAATCCTCGTTCAAATCATTTGAATAAATGAAATAAACACACAAAATAGATGTTATATTTTGCACAAGTAGCAAATAATATAAAGATGTAAGACACTTACCTCACCATTTTTCCGCCGTTGCCCGATGCCACCTGGGCCTCCTCCTCCTCTCAGATTTCCTTGTAGCACTCACATAACACTCGCGAAAATCATCGATCGCGCGAAATTTCGGGCACTCCCGTACGCGATGTGAAATACCGCGAAACGCACGAAATATTATTAACAAATATCGCGTGACTTTCTGTCATACAAGTTATTCAAACTAACAACTTGTATTTTTGATTCGGAAGAATAGGATAATGGATAAATCACTTTTGAATTGGCGATACAAAACGCAACGCTAGCATCGAAAGCATAATCTGCGGCAAAGTAGTTATTAGTCCGCAACGAAATGATATTTTACAATCTTTGTCATTCAATCTAATCCTCAAAATAAATTATGTGAACGAAATTTCCAGCGATAAATAGTTGTTATTAATTGCAACAGTTAATCGAGATAATTTTCGATTGCATTTACATAATGTAACAATGTGCGATAAGCGACTTTCTTTATTTCCTGCCCGTTCGAGTTGCAAAGAACGACAAAGCGAATTACAGCGCGAATGCCGAAGTCGTCTCTCTTTTCCCGAAAATGGAACAGATTACACGAAATCGATAGATGATTAAAAGCGCGGTGCGTAAACGAGATGTAACCGCGACAAAGTACCACGGTTTACATCCATATTTTAGATGAGTTAGTCTCGTGAAATATCTATGTATGCGTTGATAAGAGCCGATAAAGAATCGCCTCAACATACAATTCGTTTCTCATTACAAATTGTAGAAAGGTAATAATTAATCGAGGAACGTTACTTGTTACTGATAAAGGTGTGCAAATCAATAGCGATTTGTCCCTGCATTCACCGCGATCGAGTCTTGGAAACCGATAACGCAAAAGTAATATCACGCACGGAGCGACTCTCGCCACTGCCTGCCGGCTCGACGTTCGGCGAGCGAATGATAGCGCGGCGACCTCAGGTACACAAATGGCACGCAAAAACATCGTACGTCACCGCGCCGAGTGAAAAACAACAAACGTTGAGAATTCGTTGGCTTTTTTGTTCCGTGACTGTTACTACGTTTTGTGTATCATTCTACGGACTTACTGGTATTGATTAAATTTACGATTAATTCTGTTTAATCGAGAAAATATTTCGAAACAGAAATCGTTGTTACTTAAATTCTAATTACTAAGATTAGAGATTTTACCTTAATAGTTAGTGTATACGAATGTATACTTCTAAATTGCAAATCTTCATTTACTATGAATCTAAAAGAGAAGTAAAGCACACCGCGCTTCGAGAAGACTAATCGACATCGCGGAAAAGAGGCCTCAGCTGTGCAATATTAACGACATTCGCGCTGGTAACATCTCCTTTTTAGAAAGGGATAAAATGTTTAATAAAATGTAATTTTCACAGCGAGGAAAATTGGACTTCTTATTCAACAAAAACAATTATCTCATTTAATAAATAGTATCCTATATCTCATGAAATCTTTATTTGAATGTTGAAAATGTACTCTCTAAAATTTGTGGAGTGAAAATACTGCCATGGAGTGAAATGTTCATTCTATTGGCGTGAATATTTTCTCCAACAGAGTGAATATTAACTCCAATGGAGTAAACATTTCACTCCATGGCAGTATTTTCACTCCACAAATTTTAGAGAGTAATGAATTACATTAATTTACTCAATATAATACATAAATTTACTTGAAATTTTATATTTTTATTTTAATAAAATAAATATTTACTTGAGTAAAAAAATAATTTTAAGTACATCTATTCACTTAGTTAAAAAAAATTTTGTCTGTGTATATGTATACTTGATAAATGCTGTTCCATTAGAAAGAGTTTTTAAACTTTTCTTAATATACAGAAAAACTAATGAGATAGCGAGAGAGAGGAATATTTCAATCTTAAATAAAAAATTCTAAAATCTATAATAGAATAATAGTACGTATCGTCTTTTGTCAAATATCGTGGTGCCAACTTTATGCGTTGTAAGATGGAGGGAAAATTTATTCTAAACGCAAGAATATAAAAACTTACATTTATATAAGTTACTCTTGTCTCAATAAAGTAAGTCAATCTTTTTTAATTCGTTAGAGGAAAATAAGAATTATTGATTTTATTTCGATATTGTCTTATTTTTATACTAAATGAGGTCGTGAGAGAAATACGTCAAGAATATTTTTTGTCTCAGTAACAGAAATCCTTGTTGAGGGTGCAATATTAGCAGTAAACGTGTAAAAATCGCTTATCGAACGAAAAGATTTCATCTCAGTGATCCTTTACAATTAGCATTCGTGCCTCTCGAGCCCGCGTTCGCTATTTAATCCTACGCGATGTGTCTCGTGTACCGAACGTGATTGGCAATGGCAGTGCCGGGATCGAGCGTATTTACGTGGATGAAAACGCACTCATGCGTGCGTGGACGCGCCCAAGACCCACGCAAGTCTTGGTAACGGGAGGGGACCATTGGTGCGTGGTTCGGGCCGGGACTACTAGGATGGTTCTTCCGGCGGGAGCATTTCCGGTGCTTCAGACAATACCACGGCGATGACGATTGCGACGAGAGAAGGCTGTCAACGAGAGACTCTCAACTCTCGACTAAACTGACACGTCGCTCACTGATACTTTCGATCTCGTTCACGGTAAATAAGCTCGCCATGGAGCTAGTTAAATTTAATTTTTAATATCGATTTCACACGTGAAGGTATCGTACCTTCACGTGTGAAGGTATTACAGCGGCAAAAGATGCTTTAATAAAAAACGAACTTGTAAAATGTTCGGATGGAAAACCAGAAAACTGATATTTCGATGTTCAATATGTATTCTCAGAAAAAATGTACGTTTTTTAAAGCAAGATCTAGGTGAAATATCGTTCAACGTATTTTCGAAATAGTGCATAAAAGTTTGCTAAAACCACCTTTATTTGAGAGAAAAACGTCGTTGATCGATTAGCGAACGAGTTTTTTTCCGAATTGGATATCTATGCCCCTTTAAAAAGGGGCATAGATATCCCAGGTTTTTGCATCGATGGTACGGTAATATTTGCACACGACGAAAGTATCGAAGGTCACCGGGTATATATTAAAATCCGCGTTGTCGGCACCGCTATCCTTGCATCGTCATTGCGCGTTCGTGCGAACACGGGTTTTCCATGCAAGTACATGCGCAACGTAGCGCAGAAAAGGGGGATAAAACACGGGGCCGTGAAGAAAGAAGTCGATTGAGAAAGATGAAATGAACGAGCGAATTGACACAGAGGGTGTGAGACGAAAGAGGTGCCTTCAGATAATGAGCTGACTCGTGGTTAATTTAACTATACAAAAGATAATGTTTTTCTAACAAATCCTCGCGCTATAACGTCGCTTTATCGAGACCATTATCTGTACCCGTATTTTCTGGATCACTCCAACTCCCACGCACAATAGCGGAGTGAAACGTTCCACAATGAGACTTTTAAATGCCACGAAGAAGAAACAGAATTTTGTCGGGACTGTTACCAAAATTAGGTCAGTTATATCGAGGATTGGGAGAGTTACTTTATAAAAGTATCTAGTTACAGTTACGGTTTTTTCGCTGAAAATGTAACTCTAGTTACAGTTCTTATTCTATTCTTATCTTCTTTACACATTCTCATATACGAGTATGTGCACGGTTATTAAATCAATTACGCGCGCGTATAACCCAAAATCGGGAAAAAATCAGTTTAAATAATTTTTTGCAGATTAAACTAACAATTGAACAATCATATTATTATATAAAGAATATTTATTTTAATTATTTTATAATTTAATTTACTTTGTTTTAAAATATAATTAATATTTTATAATTTCTTGGTAAAAAGAGATAATGCATAAAAAGTTCGCATTATCTTAATTTATCTATTACGAAACCATAAGTCCTTATTAGATTGTATTTTACTACGATTGTTCTCAATTGTTTATTGCATATTGCCTATAAGCATATACATACTATATTCGTGTATGTAAATTTATAAAACGTGTAAATGTTGAATCATAATGGACTCGAAATTATAGATTCGACAATAGCCAAAATGATCGTGTAAATTATTCATCCCTGCGGGGATTAGCTTTTTCTTATTGGAAAAATATACAGAGCCATTAAGCGATGGCACAGATTAGCGAATAAATTCTGTACTTCTTTCGCCATCTACAAGTTAAGAGACGAAATAAGATACCGACAGTTGGTAATAGTGATTTCTATGAAATTGTGCTGTCCTGTTAGATGATACGGTAGATGTATCGGTAAAGTAGAAAATGTTTACGGAGAATAATAGACGAAAAAAGTGACGTTGATTACTAAAATGCAACATACGATTAAAACGATACCTATGCAAATATTAAATAAACATACAGAATGTGATTTTATTCCATCAATAATAAAAGATAAATAGTTATAGGAAACTGTTTTATCCCCTAGTATCTAACTAAGGTATCTACTTTATTTAGATATCAAGGAAAGACGCTAACCATTAAAAAGTCGCAACAGATCAATTTTCTTTTTTGCACTTTATCGTAAAAATTCGTTCATAATAAAAATAAGAATTTTTATAATATGATAATTAACATTGATTAATATCACTTAATGTAATTATTAGTATGATAAATTGTTATTGTATAATAAATTATAATGAAGTCATATACAATACGTAAATAGTACGAATTTTGTTAAAATATACATTTTCTTCTTCATGGTTGTAAGCCGTTCAATAACTTATAACATTTTCCAGACAAAACATGAAAACCCGTTTTCCGCCATGTTTCAAATTCTTAACGTTTCGTGACTATTACCCTGTATAAATGTTCTATTTAATTTCTCGCTCGTAGTTGTGTTTTTTTTCCACCGCCCTTTCGCGCTGCTGCAAAAACGGAACGTAACGAGACGCAGGGAAAAAGTGCACTTGATTCATCCTTTTGAACAATATCAACTCGTTAAGGACGCACCGTCGTTCGGTGTCTGTCAGTCGCAGCGACGCGACGCCGGCAACAATTCAAACAAAGCGCAATTAATGTCGACTGGCCTCGATTCTGTCGCTATTATACCGAAGACAAAGTGTCAACCGGTGTTAAACACCACGTCTAACGCGCGCCCGCGGACACAAAGCGTTTCAACGATTCCGACGAAATCGTGCGAGCTCGTTGTACGAGACACAAACGCGATATTAAAGACTCGCGGCCCCATTGTAATTAAAATTAACGAAATTGTCTCCAATGTTTTCCAAATCGTTACTCGTGCGTATGTGTAGTAGCAACAATGGTTATTCACCCACATGTGTAATAGAAGTTATCGTATTTCATCAAAATTTGCGCACGTATATCTGATGAAATCGCTAAAGAAAAAAACTTGATGTTTATATTCAATCAGTTTTTAACGTTCTATTTACAAAAATGGTGTTATTAGTAAATAACATTATTCCTCGTTTAAAAATCCGCTCTTGCTGTCGATTTTTCTTTAGATTCTTCCCATTCCGTTATACAATACATTTAAGTTAATCGAAGTATCTTTAATAAAAAATTGACTATATTGAATTTTAAATTAAAGTATTCTCTAAGAGTCTAAGAAATAGAAAAAATAAATATTTTGTAACATAATTAACATAATTAATAGAGTATCCAGTAAACACCAAGCATCAGTTCCATTGTATTTATGTTAGAATTTTTCACTCATTTTCATTGTTGACTGAAAAATTCTAACATAAATGCAATGTAATTTATGCTCGGTGTTTACCGGGTAATTATATTAATTTAATTAGGTTGTTAATTATATAAAATCATGCTCTTTTGATAGAACATTAATAAAAAAACTTCAGAATAACCGTAAATGCCTACAGATTTAAGAGAAAAAATCGGCCCCGAGATGTTAGATATCGCCAGGTGCGATAATGTAAAATTGGATCCCAGGACAGCAACTGGACGTTAAAAGTACTATCGATGCTGTTCGCAAAAAAACGTTCGCATCGCGAGCGAGCATATTTCGCACGTTTCAAGATCGATTAGCGGTACTCACCTATCGGAGACGCGGTGTTGGCCTCCCGAAGGCTGACAGTTTCCGGCTCGATGGCCGCCTCGTCCTCCTCGATTAGCGGTGGCGGTGGTGCCAACGGTCGCGTCTCGTAACCCCAATGCTGCCGAAAAGCACGTGCCCCGCCGTCCAGGCGGACGCGTGGCAGCTCGACGAACATCGCGTCGCCCAACTGAAAGTAAAAGACCGCCCGCCGGCGTTAAATTGGAGTCGTCGGGAAGAGACTTCAATGAACAACAACCGTGCCGGGACCGATTACGCGCCGACAAACTTGATTTGAGAGAGCGTCATTCCGTCTGATTAATGAGAAAAAAAATCAGTGGCAAAAGTGTTGGTAAAAGTGCACAAAAGTCTAGTAAGATAAAATCCTAAGATGGAATATTTAGTCAAACGTGAATGCTCAAGAATTAATTATGCTAGGTATTCTACATATAATTATGATACAACAAATTTCTAATTAAACAATTAAAACATAAATCATTATATTCTAAGTGATACACGCGCCACAAAATAATAAGCATAAATATAACACAAAATAAAACATACGATTAATGTAGACTGATGCCTCTTCGATAAGTTATTATTTAAAGCCTTACTCCAAGTTGAAGTTTTCTTTACGCGCTTGTTCTCGATCTGCCAATTTGCACACGCGACGTGAAACAACTGCGAAGAAGTAGCGACAGAAATTGTAACGCTTCCGTAAAGTTGGCATTTTATTTTCCGGTCAAAGTTTCAATTATGTCGTAATTTGAAAAATAACAACTTCGCGAAGAGGGCCGCGATATCAACGAGACGGGTTGTACGGCATAAACATCTGGAGTTGTTCGCGAGCCACCCATTTAAGAAGCCATGATAACGGTATGCTTGGAGGTTCATTAAAACATCGGCTTCTTAATTAGAGGCACTTGTACTCTGGGCGATCATCTCATCGAAATGAGTGATGGTGTCTCGAACAAGCCTACCTTGTCATATCGTGCACGTATAAAAAAATTTCGCTCACTGAATGCAAAGCATAGTTCCTTCACCCTACTTTTTATTTTACTGTAATTTCTTGACAAACCAGAGTTAAATCGGACGTTGTGCGAAAAATTCATAGCGGGAAAATCTTAAAACGTCAAGAGATGAAGCTTACAAGAGAAAACTCGAATTTTCTACTTCAATTTCGATAAAATTTATTTTACTCGCGATTCAAAATTTCATCCCCCCTTAATATTCGAGCTCGTATATTTTCCTTTGATTCATATAATTTATCTGATTTGGTTCCTCGGATTTCAAACACGTAAAAACTTTCATTCATCAACTTTAAGAAGTAAAATTTGTTTAAAAATCTCCTTCTCTCTCTTTCCCAGGGGACGAAAGTTTCTCAATTTTGTTATATTGCTCTTTGACATCAAGTTTCTTGATCCCTCCGAGGCTGAAGAATGAGACTAGAGCAAAAGTTGCTTCAACGTGCGTGTATATTGAAGAAACTTTCCTTGTGTACTTTATCCAAGCATAAAACTAGACACTCACGTAACCACGGATGACATCCATCGTCGTGGCGCGGCGGGTTAATAAATTCGCGTCGTCCAATTAAACGCATCGCTCATGATGTCATCGAACGATAAACTAGTGCAACTAGATACCAGTCTACAATTAATTGTATCAACGAAACACACATAAAACATATTACTGGCCGGCCGTCACAATTCAAGATCCGCAAATCGTTCCTGAGCAATATTTGCAGATTTGCGCCAGACTTTGTGCCGTGCCCGAAACATGACTATCCGCGATACAGTTCAGAGTTATTTAGAACGGAGCTGGACGGCGACTGGAGCATGTCTGGCGCGGTTTATCTTGGAATATCGTAAATTGACCCGACGACAGGCTGACGTCACTAATTAAAGCTTGTTGGGCGGGAGGCATACCGCGGGGTCGCATGAAATTCGAGAGTCGACAGCTCACTTTTTCTCCCGTTTTTGCCAGCAACTCCCTCCTGCCTCGTCCGGTTTTGTCATGCACGCGTAATTGTTAATCTCGATTTATTTCGCAGAGCCACTCGGCATCTGCGCCCGCCAATTATTGAGGATTGTTGAAGTTCAGCAAAATTTATAACTTGTCTGATCGCTTCATGGCGATTTGAAGAATTATATAATACATTCCGGCAGATAATTTCGATCGTACGAAAATGTAAGATGAGGCTACATGACACGAAAACGGACTGAAAATAATTATATTTCAATTGATCAATTAATCAATTCGATAACTGCAACAAATCTTTTTTCACGTTCTTTCTTACTTTTGTATCTTCTTTCTATTCAAATAATGTGTACTATCATATCAATTTTGCTTATATTATAATATTTATGTATTACATGTTAACTTGTGTATTATTAGATGTAAATTTATTGTTTATTATTCGAAAGTAAACGACTGATCGAGAATTAATGGTAGCAGTGGTTCTTATACACACGCGCGTACATTAAAACATAAAACTAATTGTAAGTAATGTGTGGATATGTAAATATATAAAATACTAAAACGTGAGAATAAGTGTGCAGCTTTCAATATTCCAATATTTAAAATCATCAAAGTATTGGTACTATTTAATACCATTCCTAGAAAATAAAATATACATTATACAAAAGGACAATCGGCGATGTATAAAATAAATTTAACTTAACTCTTAAATCAAAACAAACAATATAAATTCCGATGGATATTAATATCAGTAAATGTGTAACTTTTTATAGCCATTACATCATTAATGTATTATGTCACAAGTATAAAGCGTGAGCAGCCATTTATTTCAATCACATCAGAATTCATTAAAGCTTTCACATTTAATAAAGCGTCAACTGGCTGCTCGCTTTGCCGACAAACAAGAGAGCACGTATCGGAATAAGTTTCATCGGCGAAACTTCATTTTCGGATCGATCAATTAAAGAAGAAGAGAGAAAGAAGCGCTCGCGCGATCGAGCCGCGCGCCACCGCGGTTGCAGTTAACATGTTAGCTGCAATTACCAAGCCGGCGCGAACAAATGTGCCCAATTACGCGAGGAGCAGTGTGAACAGCCAGCCTCGAAGAGCGTTGTTGGCCAACCAGCGACCCACGGCAGCGCCAATTAGTAATCGCATTCTTTTCGAGCAATTCGCACGTGACCCCTTTCGCCGCTCGAGTACTTGAGGTAACATAATTGGTCATACATCGTCGTAATTGATCGAGCCCCGCGCGAATGTTTATTCCTGCGTTTCTGAGATTCTTTAGCGGACCTTCCACGGTATTCGAGTTGACAGTACTTTTGTAAGCAATAAACCTATTAAAAAATTACTATCCATACATTTGCTACGAATAGAATTTGTAAAAGAGAATTTCCGGGCAAAATTAAACGAGTAAATGAAGAGATACGTAACATAAATTCTTTTCAATTTGAAGAAACATGAGAGAGAAAGAGGAAATTAAATCCTTGTAAATATAAATTTTCTTGTGCTTAAGAAGGAAAGTCAATATCTTATTTTACTTGAAGTTAATCGTAAAGAATTTAATACGTGTATCAGAGCTTCTTATTGATTTCTCGCTATTTCGAACGACAGCTTGGACGATATTTAATATCGGTTTGAAGTGATATAGATATCACAATGTTTTAATATACGTAATTAAGTGTGCAGACATGCTCGCATTTGTTTGTCGCTCGCGTTTAGTAGCAACAATAGTAACGCAATTCCTGAATAGACATGGTAGCCCGTCAAATCTTTCGTAGCTCGATTGCGAAGTGTGCACAGACGGAGCACAAAGAGAAGGACTACGTGCGTAGAAAGGAAATTACGATTGATTCTATGACAAAACTCTGGATGCATGACAACGGACGAAGGGAAGGTAAGACGGAAAACAGACCGGTCATCTAGAACGAATTGCGATTGCATTATTAAGACATGCCAGCCTTCTCGACTCTTAGGAAATGACAACGCTTAGAGAAAGCATGCATCGATGCACTTTACAATCGAAAAAAAGGGAACATTAATTCGAGATTGTAGTTCAATAAAGTCCAATAAATACGTATTTGAAATTAATTAAAATTAAAAAAATTTCAAACACACGTTTAAAATTACAATACAGGTAAATTCAAAATCAAGAAATACCGACGACAAAATATGAAACCTTAGCTGCTTTGTGGAATGTTAAAGGGATGGCGCAAAATCATTGTCGTCATCCACGTCGCCAAACGGATCTTTGCCAATTTAATTCAATCCAATATAAACCCCTTTTGCCGCCCGTTCTACCTTTTATCTTCCGCCGTCTCCCTTTCGCGTCGTCTTACCGCGACTTCGAAAGCAACGAAACAATTAATTTCGTCCTTTAACTAGCGGAACAGCGCAGGCAACATCAAGGCAAGGAGGCTCGAATTAATCTTCGCATTACGCTTTGCGATGGAAATCCGGCGTGTGTACGTTCGTTTGTGTGCAAACATCGTGGAACGTTAAACAAGACCTTTACGAGAGATGTGGAAGGTTTTAAAGACATAAATGTGAGAAACAGAATAAAGAAAATAGCCATGACACACCAACGGAACATCGATGATATTAGAAGACGACACCAATGCACATTAGCAGACGGTAAAAAGAAAAAAAGAACAAACCTTGTTGTGCGACTTGAACATACAGGCGGTCCCGGCGAATAGCTGCGTCCAAAGGAAAGATACAAATCGATTACTAATCGTATTCACTTTTTATCCCGGGAAATCCAGAGAGATCGGGATTAACAGCAGATCTTTCTGGATTGTAGCTCTTTCTTAGCTATTGTAAGAAAAATCGTATACGTGCACATTTGTTAATCAACGTAATCGGTAAAGTTATTGAAACATAATGCTACTTGATATATTTAAAGTAATTAAAAATGAACAACTGTTAGAACGTTACCGAACAAATTTTTACGTACGCTGATGTTAAAAGCGTTGCTAAGCATTGAACTACTTTGTGCGAATAAAAGTCAATGGCCCGGTATGGTAAAATTTCAAAAACTCTTATAAAGTACTTAAAAATGCCACGTTGTCCCATGATTACATGATTTTCAAGATGAGTTTTACGAGAAAATTCTCCGTGTAGACTATAAATAGACTATAAATATACTAACAATAAGTCACTTTTTACCATTCTAAGACCAGTTGTGCCATCAATATTATATAAAAATATCGTATGTAAGTTTTGTATGAAAACAGCAGTGTTATATAAATGTATGTGCCAATTAATGTAGTTACTTAATAATGAGGATTAAAATGCGCGATTTTCGGCGGGAAAGAATTGTCTGTCAGAGGAAGGGTTGAGAAATGCATTGGATGCTGAATCGCTTAGTGAAAAAGTGCGACGGCGACAAGAAGTTTTCGCGCCGCGATAATTGCGGGGCCGTTACAAATGAGGAGGGTCGAAAATGAAGAACGCGCGCTGCTCTACCGAAAATGAGTTATGACCGCCTTGCGAAATTCTCTTTCAGGCCTCCATCTCATCCGTTTCGTTTTTTTTTGCGCGGGCATGTCCGACGAAATTCATTTGACGTGCGCTATGAACGCGCGAGTTCTCCGCGCGCTACGTTTGCGCTATGGAAACGCAGGTCCGACATTAATCGCTAAGCCTTTAATTCGACGCAATAAAACGCAGTGGAGCGATTTAATGCGCCGCCGGCACATCACCGAAGGCGGAAAAGTATTACATCTTAAGTATCTACCGTCGGCGTTAATACAGTGCGCGGCGTCGCTCCTAGCAATGAAAGCTTTAAGGATCATTATAATTAACCGTCTACCAGCCTCCCGTAATTTAT
>NW_011967206.1:707784-739192 GCF_000949405.1 Vollenhovia emeryi | reverse complement strand
GTTTGCAAAGTCATTGTCCCTGTCTGCATTCTTTTCAGGAGAAAAAGATTTGCTTTCAGAAGTCTCTCTTGTTCTTTAAAAGTGATCTGCATTTCGTTGTCATCGTGTAAAAAATATTTAGTATTCAAATTGTCACTGTTCATAAAAATAAATAAATGAAGCGCAAGATCGATCACCAATTAACGCTGAAGTGTCAGTAACATATTATATTATACGCTGTCACAACAGCTGAATAAATAACTACCACTTATACCATTATTTTACGTAACTGTTTACATTCGGGCACAACGGGTTCCTTGCTCGTTAGATCGCGAAACGTGATCGAAGAGAACAATTTGGTTGCGTCTCGTTGAATTTAATTCGATTCAGATCGACCTTCGCGAACGTGCTCGGGCTGCTGGGACCGTTCCGCGTTCGATCCCTATCGATCAACCTCGATTCGGACAATCTGATTGTGTGCCTGGCACGTATGCTCCCTTTTCTCCGGTTATCGATCTAGCGGTGAACAGTGAAATCGATTCGCGTCCCGGAATGTCTCAACCGGAATAATAATAGGACATGCACGTAGCCATTTATCGTGCCGGGTTTTCTTGCCTGTTCCACTGCCTATTCTTACGCTGTCATTCTAGACATCGACTAATTGAAAAAGTTTCGTCAAATAACGGCAATCTTTCGCGATGACAAAGGAGCGAACGAGAAGGGAAATGTTTCTCAAGATATTTCAGCTCCGACACGAGCTGCCGGGCAGAATAATGTCCATTAAACGGTGATGAGGCAAAAAGTTTCAATATGGCACTTCCCCCCCGCCTCCTTTATGTGGGACAATCTACATACTTTTGAAATAAGGGAGCGAAAGTGAGACGGCAACTCTGAAAAGCACATTTTGCGAATTGTAGGTGTCGTCTTTTTAGTTCCGTAACGTCTGCAATTTGCAACGAGTCGCGATAGTTTCAAAGCACTCTGCATGTCCAAGCAAACCGGGGTTTGAGAGTCCCGACGGTTGTGCACGTTTTCGTGGCGTACAAACGCTAAAATGCCGCTTCGTGAAAACGCCCGGCATCAGAAGGTTCGCGTCCAAACTTCATGTTAACAGCGCATTGTAAAATTGCCGAATGCGCCCGACCGCGAGGGACCGCCGCGTGCGTCCGATGGTATATTTGTCCAACGCGGCTTTTATTGTCGAGCTCTCCTTTCCCTCTGCCACTGCTGCAGTCCGGATCATCGCGATCAGTTTTCTTTCGAGAAACAACAAAGAGAGAGGAAGAAAAGAAGAGAGAGAGAGAGAGAACATTAATTTATATTCTTTATAATATACTCTTTCAACATTTGTTTAAACGGCTCTGTTTTCTCATAACTCTTTATTTGAGAGGGGGAAAGGAGAGGATCAGAGAGAGAAGATTCTTCAGCTCGAAAGTGAAAAGTTCATTGCGGAATGCTTATGTATTTGCTGAAAGCTTCGTATACGTTCCACGACGAAGTCGCTGAAAGGAGAGCTTTTGAGAGGAACGGACAAAGCGCGACAGGGAAAACGAAGGAGAAAGATGGATGTAGGACTGCGTAAATTCCTAACGAGGTGCTACTTCACCAGCCGCTCGGAGAAGTGGAGCAACTGGTAAATTTCTCGCTCGTGCGACTTTCTAAATAAAGCCAATAAACAACGGAGTAATATCGACTGATAACAGGAGCACACCTCTTTATCGACAAACAACACACTTTTTTTTCACGAGATGAATATTCTCTACACTCCAGTACAGATCGATGTAGAAGATCCAAGTAATAGATATACTGTTGATGTTTTCGTTGGTTACTGGTCACCTGTGAACTCCGTAAATCAGCATCGGATTCTTTTAAAGAAGATATTTCAATGCGCTTAAAGAGCGCCACCGACATTTCTTTCATCAATTGTAAATGTTTGCTAAGACTACTTTTGTAGGATTATATCGTTCCTTTCGTGCCAAAATTTTAAACGTGCAAATTTCCACAAAACAGTAAAATCAGTCAAATTTACGTCCGAAGTAAAACATTGATCTTCGATTTTTATTTCAAAATTTGTATTTAATCATTTTGCGAAAATTTGCTCGCTCGCGGTTTTGACGTAAGAGAGATGTGCAAATAGACTTCTGCAATCTTGTGAAATCTTTTACGGAAGGAAAAGTTAATTACGTTTTTTTTGCAGATATATATGCACATGTCATTCTCGTTCCGCGATAGCGGACAAGTTGAAGAGGTCTTTCTACCCGTTGCGAATCGTTTATCAAAATTCGCGCTACTGAGGGTAAGTCTCATTAAAAAGTGCTGCGAGCTACTCTGAATTTCTGAGGAGATACTTGGAGTAACAAAAAATGGAGCAAGCCGAGAGGCTGTTGGCCTCGTCGCCTTTTCAACTTTGCCCTAGCGTTTTCAAAGCGCCTCTATTCTTAATAGAGGCATACAGAGAAGCATTGGAAAAGATAATTATATTAGGAGTAAAATAACTTGAGGCCGAGAAAAATTTCTGCGCAATTTTTATCGATTCGCTCGACGTGAAAAATTTTTTAACACACACAATGCAATAGCAATTTTAAAAAATATAAAATTATTTTATCTCTTCACAATGCACACAATGCAACTCGAGTTTTTTCGCGTCAGTGCACTTTTACGAAATAAATGCTCGTACGAGCGATTTTTCCGACGTTATAACGCCGGGGAAATAAAAAAAAGTGTACCGCGAATAGAATATACCGGCCTTCCTATCAGCTCGATAATATCCCATCCGGCTTATTTTTACTCCCTTGTTCGCCGGCGCGATGCTCGAGGCAGGCCTTATATAAATGCACCCCATTGCTACCGTTTCTCTACCCCCACAATTTTCGAACCACGAAATACCGTGACCTTCTGATTCCCCCCGCGGCCCCTCGCGCGCGTCTAACAGTTAAGCTTCCGACTGTATATGCTCTTTGGTACACCTCTGGCATTAAGCCGAAGAGATTATTGCGTGGCGGTAGCGTTCTATCTCATTCGGGATACTCTCTCCGAGATCGGAGGCTTTAATGTTCTTAATAATGCAGCCGGTGGTGAATAATGTAGCAAAGAGATTACTGGATGGGCTCGTTTAATCAACAACGAATGGCATGTGAATGTGACGAATTATTACGAGCGATAAAACGACTCAGAACGGAATTTGACTGCGTGTGTGACTCTGTTGCTCTCATGTAGTTTAACTAACGGATAATCAGTGTGACTCGTAAATTCGACCAATTGCACGATGCCAATTGTGACTCTTTGAGATATGACGCAGTCGCAGTAATGCGACAATGTTTAATAATTTTCGTTGCGAAATAGATTCTGTTAAAAATGAGCTAGTTAAAAGCCAGACGTTTCATCCGCCCATGAATAATGTATGCAGCGTGTTACGTTTCCGTGCGCGCCGTGTGTTCTAAAATTATCCCGTATAACATGCAAATTGCGCATCTGTAATTTTCACAGATTACACAAGTCGTCATGGGGTTGATACACATATATACGCGTAAGATACGTAACCACTTATCAAATGTAGGGATAATACAGTAAAGGTTTTTACGCGCGAGTATGCGCTCGCAGAAGGGAATTCTCTCTTTTGATTCTAATCCAAATCTCCTTAGGAAACCCCTTAATCCGACGTAATATGATAACGAATCTTTCCCCTTTTCGGCGTGTACTACGAAACCTGTAGATTATCTCCTTTTATGCATAAATTCCACTTACGCTCTTTTCATTGCTGTTATATGAAATGTCAAAGCTTTGTGCAACAAAAAAAGAGAGAAAGAGAGAGAGAGAGAGATTATTACAAAGAAGACTGTGTCGTAGAATGGATTGTATCTAATGTCTTGAAATATTGTCATACAGGAATATCCACTCTTTACAAAAAGATTCTTTCTCTCTTTTGTTTCTCAAATTAACTTCCGCGTATGACCAAATGTATAAATTATTGTCCGTTTTATACTTATTTGTATTACATGTATTATGATGCCTTTACCCTATGCACGTCCTTGCGCAAAAGTGAAAGTTAAAAAGTTAGGCGTAAGTTTATACTTGTTTTACTTCTTAACGATAAACTGTTGTAACAGATACCTTCCGGCACTAATACCTGCGCACGAAACGAAGCGCAATGTAGAGACTGTTTATAGTCTCACGCGACGCAAGACGGAATACGATAGCAGATGAGGATGGTCAATATATATATTTCAGACACTATCGCGTAATGCCTCAATTACAATTTATAATGAGTTTTCGCCCCCGTTAATTACAGGCGACATCCCCGTCCAAGTATTACTAGGCGGCCGGAGTTAAACAAGCTTTCCAGATTTACAAGCCTTTCCTCCGACAGCTCTCTTTCTCGCTCCAACTGCCGTGGTCCAACGAATTCCTGGAGCTCGTCGGACTCCGCCCACTCTCGAGGGTGATTCCGGAGGTAAGAGGAGCTCGGAGGCGATGCGAAAGGGCGAAGTCGATTTATTCTAGCGGGGAGTCGAGGAGGTCCTTAGTCCCGAATCCTCCTAGGATCCCTTTCACGAGGTATGCGAGGTACGTATAGGGCACGCCTCGGGTAGTCTACGCGAGGAAACCCGAGAAAAACCCCTCACACCGAAAATACTTCCCACACCTCTGATCCTGTAAGCTTCCGTTTCTCGGAGAGAAAAAAAGGTCGAACGGGAGTGCAAACGGCGCGCGCCGGTCGATGAAGGACGGGACGAACAAACGCTCCCGACTCCACGAGAAAACGAGATCTCTTTCTCGAAGGGGATACACGAACGGCTGAAACGATTCTGATCCACCAGTGATATCTCGCTGATCAGTTCGTGCGTGTAACGCAAAATAAGATGCCTTGAGGAAACGAAGATCAAAGTATCGCTCGTCAGGTGGATGCCTTTGTATCATATCCAGTTTATAAGGTGCTTCCTTCTAGGATGCTTCTGGTTGGAATGTCCCGAAAGAAAAATTTAATAACGCGGCAAACGAGAAGGCACAAGGCAAACAATTTGAGAGAGAATATTAGCCAAAAGAGAAAAAATTGGTCTGCGATCGTATTGGGTTCGGAGTATATATTAATAATAGCGTGCGATATATTTCATTTTTCAAGTCTGCGACTTTAGGAGAAACAGAATTGCAAGTTTATTTACGAACTTTGTTAATAACAAGATTTGTAAAAATTTGCATAATTTACGTTGTATAATAAAATGCAATATTATGTATCACGTAAATCTAAAAGGTAGAGCTATTATATTATATCACTGCAAAAAATTACTGAAGTGCTTCATTACATGATAAAACTTTTGAAAAAAAAACAATAAAAAGAATCAAAGAACAATAAACAGCAATTTTAATGTAATGTATAATTATACAAATAATCATGTAATGTTTCATTAACTCCCGACTTTAAATACTGACGTATTTTTAATCAACGTACAATGTACTACAAACAAAACATTGTAAAAGAGATAAGTGTATAAAAATGTCAAGAAGGTCATTGTTGTTTATTAATTGAAAAAAAATAACTATATATTCGTAAAAGAAAAAAGGACGACATATACTGATTGTGAGATAAATCAAATATGGCGATATATAGATAAGAAACAAGAGTAAATCGTGCAAATGAAATGGATCGAATTACGTCGAAGAGACAGAGACATATTTAATCGCGAGTACTTAATTCGTCTCACGTTTAGGGGACTCATAAATGGACGGGAAAGAAAGCAAAAAGTGGGAGGACGAGAAGTAAAAGAGCGAAAAAGGGAGAGAGACGACTTAATACACAAAAGCACCCCTCACTGCCGGAGACGATTCTGCAGACGGGGTTGCATTTTCTTTCTTGCGTACGTGACAAGTATGAACGCGCGCCAAAAATTCACAGACTTCGTACCGAGCGAAAACGTGCGGAAAGGCGAATCGAGACATATTTTCGCAAGAGTTATTGCAGTAGATTTAGATCGCATTGTTGATCTATTAATTGTTACACGTTGATTGGGAGAACTCGGCACCCTTCCGTTTCATAGACGATATTATTCTCCGAGAAGTTTATATGCGAAAAAGCGAAGAAGATATACCGAGAAAAATCAATTGAATAAATTATGATATACTCTTTCTTTAGATCTTATATATAATTGGTATAAAAAACACATATGTCTATCTAGATTAAAGAAAATATATGTATATCTAGAATAAACTTTTCATGATAGTAGCCGCGATGTAACTGGAAATAAGCGCTTTAGGGGTTTAGAGAGATAGAGAGAGGGGAGGGGAGAGAGAGAGAGAGAGAGATCATGTGATTGGTCGGCGTAGATGGAAGGCTAGGAAGATGTCCTTGGGTGCATCAAGGGAGCCATTATCGAGGGATGAAAGCACAGAGAGGGTGCGCGCTATCTTTCGAGACACCCTGTGCATAATTTATCACTAGAATGAATCAGGTTTGGCCGTGCGTATCGAAGAGTTTAAACCGCAATGCATAAATCGGGGCGCAAGATAATAATAAGCCGTCGTCAAACTTGCAGTCAGCAAAAAAAAATGTTAATGCACCTTCCGTCAGCGGAAAAATATTTAAATAGTGTCATTAAAAGATCGCGAAATTTAAATAACCGTGAGAAAGTTCCTTTTATACAGTCGACTTTGAAAGCTTCATAAAAAATTTAAAAAGCAAGTTGAGCTTATGCATTAAAACTACATTAAAACTCAATCCGATTAAATTAACCCGATTAAAAATTAAGCTGCATCGAGAAAATGTTAATCAACGAAGTTGCTTATGCGAAGCAATATGCTTCGACCTAAGGCTTCAACTTGGATTGCTCGGTAAATTAAGCGTGTGCGATACTCTCTTGTTCATCTTACCACAGTCCCTTTTTGCGTCCATTTACCCTAATCTGCGTTATTTACATCTCCTTTGTTTCGTGTTACATAATGAAAAGGTTGCGATGGTACAGACCTTCAACGCGCGCTGCGTGTCCAACTTATGACTATCAAGTCAGTGCTAATGGATTAAAGTAACAAAATGCTGTGCTCTTTGAGAGTTGCCGCCACTTCGGAACACCAGAAGATAAACCGTTACGTCGTAAAACGTTGTAACAAAAGTGCAAGAAATCGCAATAAGGTTCCAAATGTTGTGAAATTTGGTCGACATGTAACAAAAATCAAAGCCGCTTGTAATCTTAATAGATTTCTCATAATAAAATCATATCCGGGTTTCAGTAGAAAGCAGCTGTTCAGTTATTCTACTCTCTAAAAGTCAATCCAGTGCATTTAACTGTGAATCAATGAATATTCACTAGTGAATTTTCAGTGATAATCCACTGATTGACTTTTAGAGAGTATCTTCATTGATACACATAAGACATAGTTGAAAGTGAGATTTCTTGAGCGTTTCTTACAATTGTAATTCGTTACGAGTGATTTCGATTTGTTTTATTCTCATATCCCGCGTGTATGCGTGTTACTTAATTTTAGTTGAAATACTTTCTTTCGTCAAATATCTTTAATTTATCATCTTCGTACACCCTCAGAAAGAATTTCTGTCACCGAGACAAAAAATATTCTTGACGCATTTACATTTCTCACAACCTCATTTAGTATAAAAATAAGACGATATCAAAATAAAATCAATAATTCTTAATTATTCTCCTCTATCGAATTAAAAAAGATTGACTTACTATATTGAGACAAGAGTAACTTATATAAATGTAAGTTTATATATTCTTGCGTTTAGAATAAGTTTTCCCTCCATCTTACAACGCACGAAGTTGGTACCACGATATTCGACAAAAGGCGATACGCACTATCTTTTTATCCTACATTTTAGAATTTTTCATTTAAGATTAAAATATTCCTTTCCCCATAATAAATATGATCTATATCGATCCTATTTTATGATACATTGAAGTGTAATAGCATTGGGCCCGGAAATATTTTCTGTGGGTGTATTTTCTGAAGACAAAAATGATATTATCGTCTTAATGACTGGCGGTAAAAACATATTAGCTACAGAATTTCAATAATTTCGCCGACAGCTTCTATTTTTAAACTTCATCATCCCGGAAGAGAAAAAGACTCGTTTGAGAAGAAAGAATCCCTCAATGGCCGTTAACCCCGTTCCTTCGAGCTGGCCTCAGCGGCAAATAACGAAGCAGAGCCGTGTTCCTGGATCCCTTGAATGTGATTACACGTGGAAGGAAGGAAAGGACGAAGAGACAGAGGGGGAGGGAGGGTTAGGGCGCTTGTCTTGATTTAGTAATAACAAGGCACGGTAGTAGAGATGTGCGAGTGACTACATGAAGCTCGCGAAGACGAAGACGGCGACAGCGGACGGACGGAAGGGAGACGAGACTGAAGCGGCACGAGATGAGAAAGCAAGTTCTCAAAGTAAGGAACTGAGTACACGACGAAGGTACTAATCAGAGTCCCGCGTCTGTTTCGCAATATGCTGAAATCCTGGGAAGACTGTTCCTGTAACAGACTACGCTACGCGAAACCTACCGAAATCTTCATGAGCAAGATTGCATGTATGATTCAGACGAATTGTTGGATTTAAATGAAGTTTAAATTAGGCTTATATCCATTCTCTGTCGTATCGCGAGATTCAAGCTTAAGATAAAGATTTCAAACGTGCTCGAAATATATAAATAATATACATTTTATAATACACAGAAATAAAAACGTAAATTTTTGTAAAGCCGCTCCTTGTATTAAACGCTTGGTTTAACATGGAGATTAGTTTGTCAAATAGATACAAGAATTTCATTACATAAAGCAGTTGAAATATTGTAGTTTTTATAAAATTTGCAGAATGATCTCTATTTTGAACATCTTATCTGACAAACTTTAATTATGTAAATAAATGTTAAATCAGGTAAGAAAATTAAGCAATTTGAATAAATGTTTTAAAAAAACCTCTAAAAAATATACACTATGAAAGTAAATAAAACACAGAAGAGTTGAATCGAGTAGATAGATAGAGATCGCGAATAACGCCGATAAAGTTAAAAATGAGAGATTGAAAAACGTACTTGATGTGTTGGTTAGACAATAGAATAACAGAAATACAGCCATTTGCGAAGACAAGTTCGCTCGACACGACACAGCGTTCGAATTAACTAATCCGACATTCAACGTCGCGTATCGCGGGAATGTCTCGAGGGTTAAGGGCCAACTCTGGGGATTTACAGGGGCTTCTGGCTACACGAGAAGGTAACGTTTCAGAGAACGACTCGCTGAATGGGTTTCGAATTCCGGTTACTCGTTATATAGTGACGATGTATGCAGGTACCGCATATAATGCCGAGAACGATAGGACACGCGCGTATGACCGTGCATTCAGACCTTCGGCTATCGAACTTCTGTACGAGCTGCCGGACCCGTGCTTGACGAAATCGTCAATAACGATGGAGTTGCATCTACAAGTCCATCGTGAACCGTCTGGTGGATTTTATTCGTGAATTTATTTTCCATTCGCGGCAATAACTTTCGAGCCATTCGGGCTGCTAATTATACGCGTGCTAATGAATTACAAACGGAATAAAACAATAGTAACGGAACTTTGTGAAAATTATTTTAAAAAATAAACATTTCAGAAGAATAAGAAAGAACTTGACAAAAGTCAATTATGAATTGATTTTCCGAGTGTAAGAAGCGGTACAAACGGTATTATTCCTGAGAAGTATAACTTTTAAAATATTAAAATATTGCACGAGTGTTGTGAAACATGATCGATATAACTTACTTGAGTGATTCAGTCTGGTGATTTGTACATTACTAGACAACACAAGCGCGCGCCATTTGCTCTCTCTAAAAATTCGCATGATTTGACAGCTGCAAATAACACGACTGAGGCATGTTGTATCGCACAAGCGAGACAGTCGATCAGCATCTCGGAAAAGCGACAACAATACTTCGAGACTTTCGACTATCCACTTAACACGCCCTTTTTTATATAGGAGGATTCTGCGTTATCGATCACAAAATGGCAATTACATTTCAACTAAAAGTTCGGAGCGTACGGAATAAATTGGAGTTCAAGCTAATAAGGAGATAATGATTGCCTATACAATATCGCGATACAATTATTTATAATACCAATGATTTATTCTCTCTATTGTTCCGTTTTCTCTGCATCAAATTAATAAATCGCGTGAAATACCGTTGATGATATAATTCGATAAATATATATAATACTGGAATATTGAATAATAGTACAATATTATTAAATTTATTGTAAAACAAGAGCCACGGAAGAAGAGGAGGGTTAATAACCTTTGTAAAAAGCGAACGTCGGTATTTTCGTTACCGAGAAAAATCCCTTTCCATAAAGAAGGAATTTAAGGCGCTCTAGAACGATTGTTGAATGCAGGCAAGGGTATACAGGAATAAATTCGCGAAGCTCTCTCACGCGAAATGTGAGGCGGAAAGGAAGCGCTCTGCGGAGTAAATTCCGCGAGAGTCTCAGACAGCCCTAAATACATAATGGTTACCACTTATGTCAGCTAAAACATGCCGCGGCGAAATCGAAACGATGGAACAACACGAGCGTTTCTGCAACTGTAGCCTGGGCGTTTTAAAACTTTCATCGATACGTGGAAGTAACCTGAGAATCCCGCTGCAAAATTCGTTGTACTTAAAATAAAACCTGCCAGGGGAGTTTTGCCCCCCCCCCCCCCAACATAAATTTCCACAGCACGAAATTATAAGAAAATATTTTTTATACATTATAAAAGTAAACGGATTACGCGTAATAGCGTATCAATTTTAGGGAATGTTTCTTCACACATGTGATGTTATTTTATATCTTTTATAAGAATTCCATATTGATATTGCTACTAATGCAAATAGTATCAATAGGGTCTACAGATATAACATAATCATTGTATCATGCTCGGAGAGAATTTTCTCTGAAAATTTACCTTGGAAAATCATGTACTCGTAGGACAACATGGCATTTTAAAGGACTCTATGACAGTTTTGGAAAAATTTACCATACATTTTGCGGGCAAAATATGTACTATGTATATAATTAGTAGTAAAATGTATGGTAAAATTTCAAAAAACTCTCATAAAATTCTTGGAAATGCCGTGCTGTCCCTCGATTAGACGATTCTCAGGGTAAATTTTAAGAGAAAATTCTCTCCGTGTACAGTTAAATATATTCATTGATATTTAATGATGATTCGATCGTGTGAACACCTCTTAAATCGTGCCGGCACGGGAAAGTCTCGGATCGGAGGAAAGTAACTCTCGCTGTGTATACCGAAGATAATACGCTTCTCCAAGTAACGGTCGGAGTTCACACTCCGAGGGGATTAGAGGTGGAAAAAAAGAAATTGAAAGCTCGTGAGATACGATGGCGGAGACACAGGGGAATGAAACGATTCCGAAACACGAAATATCCACCGTCTCGTGCTTGTTATCTACTTCTCTATTCTTTTTGTCTATTGCTCCGAGCCTCGATTTCACGGAGCACGAATTAGCAATGGGACGTGAAATTGAACGGTTGCGAATCGTTAATTAAACATAAAACAGGGGATTAAAAACACCTATCGCGCGAGCACGTGTGAATCGCGTAAATTTTCGGCAACATGGTGTACTTTTCGTGTAAAAGTATCACGTAAGAAATTCCAATTTCTATTCAAATTTTTTGCTACCGTAAAAATGGAGCTTAGCCGCCCCGTAAGTCGCGTAACAAGTTTAACGCTCTAGTGACAGCTCAGGTGATTTTATGGGTTTGCGTTGCTAGGAACCAGAAGCCATTCGCGTGTCTTCTTCTGTATTTGCTTCGCCAAGAGCTAAAAGCAATGGGTATATTCATTATATTTGTGTTCTGTTTGTATCAATATCTAGAGAGATAGAATATCCTATCTGAAAACATCATATACAGGATATAATACGGGATATTTCCTATTTGCAATATTTTAGAATATCGTCAGTTCGTCTTCGTCGTATACAAAGCAAGCTGTTTTCTTTTATTTAAGGAGTCATTCCACTTTAACGGCTCACAAACTATTCTTACCTTTAACAATTTTTTCATAGTAAATACACCATACAATAAAATCAATCTTTTGGGGATTTATTAGGGCACTCTTTAATACTACACACAAATTTTTGTCATAATTTAAACAATTTTTTAATTAAACGTTTTCTACACCGTTCGAATGGCGTGTCAAAAAAGATTCAAGTCCGCTGCGTTGACGATTTTTATCATTCAGGCTTACCTGAAACAAAAATCAAAAAGATTCTTAATCTATACGAGTGTCGCTATGTCCCGAACCTCAATTAATAATTTTTATTTAAAAATAACAAAACGGTGCCAGTTTGAAAAAAGTTTTAAAAAGTACTATTCAAAACTTTTGAAAACTTTGAGGTTCAGGACATAGCGACACTCGTATAGCTTAAGAATCTTTTTGATTTTTTGTCTCAGGTAAGCCTGAATGATGAAAGTCATCAACGCAGTGGGCTTGTATCTTTTTTGACACGTCATTCCAACGGTGTAGAAAACGCTTAATTAAAAAATTGTTTAAATTATGACAAAAATTTGTGTGTTATTTAAGAGTGCCCTGATAAATCCCCAAAAGATTTATTTCATTGTATGGCGTATTTACTGCGTACAAAATTGTTAAAGATGAGCATAGTTTTTGGGCCGTTAAAGTGGAATGACCCCTTAAGAACGCCGTAACGGACATCGCGCGCAGGCGGAATTCGATGGTCGAACAAAATTAAGGTGAAATTATTCTGCGCACACGTCCACGGGGATTACGCGACCGAATTTGTGCAACTCATGAGTCTTTTGGTAAAAAGTACACGCGCGTAGTATAGCATTATTGTGCGTCTATAAATAAACCGAACGGAACGTCGAGCGCCGCGACACGTCGGTAGGAATCGTTTTTTTTTTCTTTCCGGCCAACTGAACGGGTTCGATAATCGCCGAAGAGGTCCCGTAGCACGTATAAGAGGCGATTCCGAATAATCTTGAACGTTATTCGCAACGATCCGCGGTTGCGGGCACAAGTCCGCAAGTCTTCAAAGCGTTCACGTGCTCGCTCGTGTCAGTCAACGGAGTATAAACTTTCTAATTGAATTAGAGGTCGGCGCTCCCTTTGCCGTGGCATTTTACTCAGCGATCAAACAGGTTCTCCGATATGCCAATTTGAAGGTATTGTAAAGACATCGTAAAGTTATTGCACGTAGCCGGGCGAGGAGCGGTTATCAAGAAGATGTTATTAATATACTTTCGCGAAACTGAAATTTTGCTGTCAATAAATTTCGCGAGTAACTTCGTTGCGCTGAAATTGGCAAAAATATGAAACACCGCGAAAATTCAACTGCGAGCCTTGAACATTCGAGAAAATTTTACGTGGCTTCGACTCGTACGAAATTATGCTCGCGAAACATAAGCTACACAAGTTGCTCCTTTATAATATTTTTCTAAAGTTTGTCTTTAGAATATCTTCTTCAAACTTCCGTTCCTTCCGCGGTACAGTTATTTATCGCTGTAAAACAAATAATTAGAGCGGACGACATGAAAACCTGAAAAATCATAACTTTGTCGTTATGTCAGTTTGCTTTTCACGTACAGATATTATCGAAAATGCGTGGCAACGCGTTCTATGAGAATCACTGGCGTAGCGTCTGAAAGAGAACCGACAAAACGCGCATTACGGAAAACAAACATGTAACAGCAACGGTGTAAATCCATCTCATGCCTTATGATAGCGTCGCGTGTGCGCCGAGGGGAGAGCGAAACAGCCGCAGGATGGATAAATCCAGGGGAATCGGGAAGGCTTTTAGAGAAAAATGTACTCACCGCCATATCCTCGCTCCTGTAAGCCGTGAGGGTCTGCTCGTCCTGCAGGAGGACGCAGTAACAAGGTTCCCAGCAAGCCTCGCTGGCAGCCTCGCCGACGCAGCATTCGGCCTCTGCAAAAGAGAAAGATGGTCCCTCATGAATAACCCAGGCAAATAGACGACGGCACCGACGACACCATTGTGCGTGTCGTCGTTCTACGAGAAAGTATAGTCACTGGTCAAGAGAGTGACTCGCAAGGATAATAGACCGGGCGTCAATTATCCTTATGAGGAGGAGGGAGAGGGAGCGCAAGTCAAGAGAAATCATCGGTAATGACCGATCGGACGTGTATCCTCCCGCGAGCGGAGATATCGATTGCTTTTCCATAATTGCGCCGCATTCAATTGCGGTTATGACTTACGGAAATAGCATGCGTCGGAAAAGACGTTACGTCTATTATTGCAATATAACTATCTCGCGCGTTGCAGATCAAAGAGTTAGAAAGGATCGGTGTAATCACCTTCAGACGTTCGGGCAATTTCAGGATAGAAGAAAAAGCCCGTTGAAGAATGCCGCAATAATTCTAACTAATAAAAGCGTTCCTCGTTGCTGATCGTAGAGGACAAGTAAAAGAAGCCTTCGGTCCAACAACTTTTACTTCTCAGCGTTAAATATCTTGGAAATTGATGATGTCGACAAGATTTTATAATCTAAGTGTCGAGTAAAATGAAATTTGTACAAAGAATAAACTTCATTTCTCTCTGTTCTTCGCCGAAACTCGAATCAGTCTCCTGTTTTAATTGCATATAAGTCAGGAATGATCGATGTCCCTAAGGACTGAAACAATCGGCATTCCGCGAAGTCTATCTCAGCAGTAACTATATTTGAGCGATAGTTCCGCTACGTCCTGTACTCTAGCTATGATTTATGACGTGCGTACATAACCGTCTAAGATTTATGCGGAGACGCGTAACAACATTATCTAGAACATTCTTACAGGAAGCAAGAATGCATTACGATTGGAAACGCAAGCCGTAATGACTGATGTAATGAGCGAAACGCGTCCCCGATAGCCTGGGGAGAATGATTCTGCCACTAGAAAATTGTCGCTATCGTTCATTGTGCACAGGCGATCGATGCTTTTATGCGTAGACACTACCTAAGAGACTCTCTCCGAGTCGTGATAGCAAATTGTACATTCACGACACGCAATGAACGTCTTATTTATGAGGTGCCGCACACGCATGCGGCTTCTCATACATCTCTGAGGTGATTTCACGAGAAACAATAGCAGCATTTTTCTCGTATAGCGCCGCGAAAAGCATCGACTGAGAATCATGATTGCAATCGGAGCGCAGACAAAGCGTAAGTCGGGATATATCGATTTCACTCGGTATCGACTGACAATTGGGATTGCGTATTGTTTTTGCGAGAAACGAACGAAGGAGTGAAAGAGGGCAAAGGTAGACTCGGGTACAAAGCGATGAGTATAACAAAGAGGTTTTTTAATTCGACTATCGAAAACGCGCTCCCGAAAGCAGACGCAAATTGCAGTTTAGATATAACGTTGCTCAACCAAAAGAAAAGTGCACGGGAATGATCGTTCCCCGTTTTGTTGAACGATGATCGAATAATTTGATATCGGAACAACGAAATGAAAAAAGAATGTCATTTATACATTGTCGTGAATGTATGCGGAACGGATTCCTGGCTGCTCGCTTTTTATGAAAAGCAATAGCTCGGAAACGTCTTTGATGACATTGCGCTAAGTCATCGCTCCCTACCGTATATCAGAGAAAAACCGCGGGAACGTGATCGATATAAAATTATAAGGCACTCTATAGCGCCCCCATTTCCTCGGTCTTCTCGCACAGTCTTCTAACGCGCTGGGAAATGTAATTTGGCGCAGTCGATTACATCATCCATTATCGAGCACTTGTCCTTACAGCATGAAATCTTATCTTCAAAGCGTGAGAAACAAAGTTAGTAAATAAACGAGAAAAATCATTGTTTCTTAGAGATGGCGACAAAAAATGGTTAATAACATAGTTTGTGTAGATCGTGTAATCTGTCCAGAATATTTATTATAATAAAGTTAAGGGAATTCTCTCACACACACAGAGAGAGAGAGAGAGAGAGAGAGAGAGAGAGAGAGAGAGAGAGAGAGAGAGAGATTGCCTTTATGATTTCATAACATCTCGACCTATATTTCGCAATTTACTTAAAATTATTTCTTTTTTTTTTAATTTTTTCTACTCTTGGTTTCTACTTTTTTTATGCATATATCTCCGCATCAGGTATATGGGACCTACAGTTTAACGCCGATTCCGAACGGCTTCCACAAGGGGATTTTCATGGGAAGGTACTCTCGGTGGTTTGACTATTGCCTTCCGAGAGGTGGCGATCGAATAAAAACCAACAATTCTTGGTTGGATTTGAACTCGGATCTTCGGCTTGTTAGAGCAGCGCACATCTCTTTGCGCCACAATCGCCACAGTTTGATTTTATTTTGTTAGTATTAGTAGAGGAGAGTCCTCTATTATGGAATAGGATTCTAATATGAGATAGTAGGTTTTCAACGTCCAAGTTCAATCGCAAATCCTTTTTCGCAACGATTACACAATCTACCAATCAATTTTCCACTCAAGAACAAATTTCACTCCAAGGGCAATAAATTCATGGTGAAACCAACACAGACGGTGCCTATTAATTTAGCAGAAACTCCGCCATCTCATATCAGGAGCCTATCCCATAATAGGGAACTTTCCTCTATACAAAATTGCAAAGCATTCTAAATTTCCTACCTCAAAGTTAACAAAAATTCTGATTATCAATTATGGATCTGTCGAGTGACTTGAAATCCTCGTTTTTGCAGAATGTGATAGACGAACCAGGCTGATTACAAGAATATGTTTAAGACGGCAATGTGTAAACGAACGGTCTGCAGAAATGATTGATTTGGTACATTTAGAGCAGACTATTAACAGTAATAAACGCACTGGACAAAGATAAAGAGTGGAAGTCCCGCATGGCGATAGCCGTCATCCGTGTGCAATGTAGTCGGCATGTGCTTCTTATGAGTAAGATGGTAACACGCTGACAAATTTATGACTATTCGCTCGTTCCATCGCGCTTTATTTCTGATAATTTTTAATGGCGTGCCCGCAAGTCATACCGACATATGATTACGCACGGCTGCCATTTCCTCTGTTCGAATACCATGTTGTGCGCTTCAATTTGTACTACGCCAGCCAACGGTATTAGCGGTCTTGCGTAAGTATACATGTCTGTGGCTGAAGAGACGCTCACGGGGCTGACGAGCAGTGCCGCTGTTGATACCGTTGGATTCTGCGGTATACCCGTTTAGACGAACGTAGGCGTTAATTGCAACCGGCGCAGCCATGTACGCGAGATACATTATTGTGCAATATGTTAACAATGACACCACAGAAGACTGTAAATCTCTGTCACGAAGGAAAACTCGCGGATCCGACAGACGCGTAACTCGGCGACTTCTTATCGAACAAAGTATCACTTTTTTCTCGCAATCAATTGTTAATTATTTGAGAATAGTTCATTTTTACTAAACTGTACAATGGACTTTCTTTATTTCAAATTCGTAAAAGCCATCGTAAAATTTCCAAACCGACTTTAGTTTCAAATTCTATAATATGTACATTTTTTTACGATCTTGATACAAGTTTCATGAAAAGTTTTAGACACAACACCGTCGCGAGCCTTTTCGATGTGGTTTATTTGAACGTAAAAGCCCGGGAACAGCAGCATAAATCCAGCGCATCGCGCAGTAGTACACCCTCTCAATAACATCATCTTATTTTACTACTCCGAGTCTCTGATTCCGCGAATATTGAAAAATATACCGCGCCGCGCGGAAGCTACCCCTATTCCCGCGGGTACCGTCGCAAAAAGTTCCTAAATGATTAGTCTCGCTTGGCACTAAATTTTTCGTTACTTCCCGCGCTCGCCCTTTTCCATAATGGACGTCGCCTCTCCATATTCCGCCGCGCGCACGAGATATAGCATTACTTTTATAACCGACGAAATTGTTCGCCCAGCCTCCGAGCACTCGCGGCACTTTAAGGTTCTCGCAAAACTTTCGGCATCGCGCGCTTCCTTTTTTCCTCCCGAAATACACCGCTCGCCGGCCACGGCCGGGCTCTCCTCTCTCGCGGTTAGTTTTTCCCTATCCCTACTTCTTCCTCGTCGGTCTCGAAAAGTATAACGTTCAACTAAACGCTGTAATCGACCGACGTGGTCATCCGAAACGTTTGTATTTACACTGACAATTATCAAACACTGAGAAAAATTCCCATCGGATAAACCAATTAAATAGTGTTTCCGATGGTTAATTTTTCCGAATTACGTTTCTCGATTCAACTATGGATACATCCGATGAAAATCAGTTACCGATCAAATTTGATTGCAAAACCGATCATATTTTTCATCGAAGATACAATTTAATTCGATATATCCGTTTGTTATTGTGTAATTGGAATATCCGATTATATTCAATCGGACATTTGTCTCATTGTCAGTAAACGTTTGCGAAATAGTTCGTGTATGGCCATATGTTACAATAATTCCATTAGAGATTCATTCTGAAACTATAACTCATTATTTTTATATATAAATTTGACCAAAATGAGGTCTCGCTTATAACGTTTTATATTTTATTTATAATATATATTTGAAGATTAGATATTTATCTGACAGAAGATTAAAATCTCGGTTAAAATTTCGATCAACAAATTATTTTTACAAACTTGGACAAATTGTTTTTACATTTAACAAGTGTAAGAGATTTATGGCACAACGACACTCGGTCATGTTATTCCCAGTTTCATGAGCAACGACATTTTATATCATTCTGCCACGTCCTTTTGTCTTCGTAGCTGTCTCTGCAAATTATTCAGTAAGTTCTGAATTTCAAGATAAAAATCTGTTAGGATACACTTTCTTTTCACAGAGTTAACAGAAAAAAAAATCGTGCTCTTCCTTCGCTCGATAGATTCGCTTGTTGCCGGAAAATGGAAGTTTCAAGTATCAGATTTCAAGTGTCAATTCTACGACGTTTCTGTTATCAGAAATTCTCAAACTCTTGTCGACACTTTTCGCTGCGAGGAAGGACGCCGACATCGCATTTTCACTCGACGAAATCTCCACGCTGAAGAGCTCGGAAAGCATCGGGGAATGAATTTCACGAGATTGTACCGCGTCACGAATCTCCGGTTGCTCAATCCACGAATCTCATATGCGAGGTGCAAGCAGATAGTTTTTCGACGCGTACCCCTCGACGCACTTATGAATGCGCGTATGCTAAGTCCCGTCGCGAGGCCTCCGGCACGTATATGGCGCACAATGGACAATGCCGCGCCGCGCCGATATCGTGAGAGGCGATTCAAACCACCGCTCCGGCGATTACGATAACGATTAGGACTTAAACTCCGGCGGAAAGCTTCGCCGCTCTTTGGCGGTTGATCGATCCCGCACACCGCTCGACGTGTCCTTGAATTCTGAACAATCGATGCGTGCGCTGCATCGCGCTGATCGGCAAGGCGGCTGGGCGTAGTGAATGGGAGGCATGGAAAAGCTTTTTATTATATATCAAGCGTGAATTCCAAATGGCAAATGACCCTCGAATCCACCCACAAAACGCTGAGCCAGTTTTGCGTATCACGTCAATATTTTTAATGCCCATCAATTCTTTATATGCAAAAAGTTATTTATGTAAATGCTTAATAATTAAACCTTTTATGTGAGCTAAAAGCATTTGTTTATGTATGTAGAGGAAAGTCCACTATTATGAGATAGCGGAGTTTCTGCTAACATAGGCATCATCTGTTGGTTCCACAATGAATTTATTGCCCTTGGAGTGAAATCTGTTTAGTGGAAAATTCATTGTTAGATCATGTAATCGTTGCGAAAAAAAGATTTGTCATTGAATTTGAACGTTGACCTATCAATTTAATAGTAGAAGGCTTTCCTCTACTATTAAATTGATAGGCAAAATTTCAGTTATAGATCAAAGTCAAAGATGAATTATATAAATCCACAGATGGGGTATACAACTTATTGAAAAAATAGATATCCTGTAAGATATATTTAAAATGCTCAAATTAAGTGATTTTTCTATTTGCATTATTTGTTAGAATTAGATGTTAAATTAAAACGATTAATACCTGAAATATATGAACAATTCATGTATATTAATAGCGATTAACAATTTGTTATATAGTTTGATATTGCAGCAGGAAGGATAGATACAATTGTTTGACATTAATTAAACTGATGTTTAATTCATCTGTTATTATCGAATTTATCGGAGCACATGACATTGTGTTCCAACTGCATTAACTTTTACATGTAACTAACCGTATAGCTTTTAACGAAATTGCTCGATTAAAAATGCCAAATTATTCTATTGTAGCGAATAAGCAATTGAATTGAACAAGAAAATAAGTTTCTACAAGAATTCGATTTTATCGACTACGACGTGGAATCGCATGGTACAAAGTTTCTTCCGGAAAGGATGACATCGACGGAAGACGACTACAGATACTTAGAAGTTCCGCAAACTTCGAGATAGCTCCAGCGGAACGAACTATATATCGCGAGGGAGCAGAAGATAACGAAATTCACGAGACACCAGGTAACCGAGCGAGGGAGAAAAAGAAAATGACGAAGAAACCAAGGACGTAGCTACACATCTAGAAATAGAATCAAAGATGGACAGAAGAGACAGTTGGCAACGAGAAACATCCACCGTTCTAACGAGCAGCAGAGTTCTCTATGAATTTTCTGTATGCCGCACTAAACTTATGTACACGGAGAGAATTTTCTCTTAAAATTTATCCTGAAGATCATGTAATCACGGGAAAACATGGCATTTCAAAGAATTTTGTGAGGGTTTTTTTAAATGTTACCAGTAATTATACTTAGTATACATTTTACTAGTAGAATGTATGGTAAAATTTCAAAAGCTCTCATAAAGGTCTTCAAAATGCCATGTCGTTCCACAATTACATGATTTTCAGGGTAAATTTTAAGAGAAAATTCCCTCCATGCAGGAATCTTCTCTCATTTTTTTAATTCAGTAACATGAAAAGAGAACATTTCAGTGTTCGCTGTATCTAAAAAAAAAATTAATAATTGTCTTCTCCATGTAAATAATCCACGTGATAAGCTCAATCTATCGTTTACCTTCTCTTATATATTTTGCATATCTTTTTTTAAGTCACAATTCTTTTACAGTATCGAACGGTGTCTCAAAATAACGTGTCTCGACTCGCCGAGTCGAAGTATGATTCTCTCGACGTATAATAAGAAACTTTGTACGAGATTTTCCGGTCGACGTCTCTTTGTGTGGGGTAACGTTATAATGCATCGACGTAATGTATTTAAATATATTTATGGCGGTCGTAAATGCGAACAACGTGAAATAATATTTATACATCGATGTACGTGCGACGATACCGAACGAAACTCGGGCATACGAGCGTATCCGGGATCTTTTATTCATTTTTCTATCGATAAATGGTAATGGCACCATCGTAAGATCGATAAAACATTACGTAGCAGCTCTACCTTTTTGTTCGGGGAACTAGTCTCGTAAAATCAATACGACAACGTCGCTTCTGACTTTTACGCCTCAATGTAACCGGAAGACGCGAGTCCGTTCGTCTCTACATCGCGGAACATTACGATAACATAACGTAACCAATATTGACTAGAGCTTAGTGCACTTTACAGCCTAAATTCTTAATTATATAGCGTGATTGCCCTGCCGGAAATAATTCTACAAAAAAGAATAAAATATACTGCCAGAATCTAGGAAATTCTACGTAAATTTAAAAAAGTGTTAGAAAAATCAACATAAAAATGCTAGAATTGAAACACTTTTGTTAATTTTTGTATAATATTCTACGAGCAAGCAGATGTTTTCATTCTTTAAGATTTCGTTGTTTCTCTTTATCCTGAAAATCACGAGATCGTGGGACGACATGGAATTTTAAACTACTTTAAGAGAGTTTCCCGAAATTTTACCACACATTTTACTAACAAAATATACTAACAGTAAATATAATTACTAATGAAATGTATGGTAACATTTAAAAAAACTCATAAAATTCTTCGAAATGCCGTGTTGTCCCACGATTATATAATTTTCAGGATAAATTTTAGGAAAAGATTCCATGTCTGAATTTTATAAATCGATCGAGATTTATGAGATAGAAATCTACATATGAACGCAATGAAAGTATTGAGATTATTGTGGTGCTCGTGGCTCAGAGGGTTGTGCGCTGCTCTGGTGATCCGAAGATCCGGGTTCAAATTCAAGCAAAACATCGCTTGTTTTTCGTTCGATCGCTACCTCTCGAAAGAAAGCGGCAGCTCACCGAGAGTATCATCCTTATCGTGAGCGTTCGTCTACAGAGCCGTTCGGAGTCGGTGTTAAACTGTAGATTCCATATATCTGACGCACAGATACGTGCAAGAGGATTCACGATGCTCAAAAATCGTGCAAGGCGGTATTGGTTAAATCACCTGTCCGCCTTAAAATTCTACGACTTGTGAAATTTCGAGGAGGCCAGGGTCCTATATGGATCCTCTAGTGCCGAAACCGGCAATGATGAAGAAAAACCTAGCTATGAAAAGATATTTAATGAAAACATTTCTGTATGAAGCCGTAAACGATGTCTTTGGAATTGATGTATCGTGAAAAAGTTTCTCTCTCTTCTCTGAGTCTGTTGCAGTATGCTATAATTTTTGTAGGCTTGGACAGCACAAAGCGAAAGGTCTCAGGCTCGAATCCTGGTCCAGTCCCAGCTCCATTATTTTTGTCGCCAAAAATTATCAGGATAAATTTTAAGAGACTAGAAATGACAAAACGCGCGCTTTGCGACATTCGCGCTGGTAACATCTCTTTTTTAGAAAGGGAAAATTCTCTCCGCGTACTTTTTCCACAAAAAAAAGAAAACTGATTTGACTATATCAGATATCTGTCCATGCTATAAGTGTCACAGGTTAACGGCGTAAAGTGTTTTTGCTCGAATCTAGAATTTTACAGTTATTCTCCGTGCAAGCACCTGATCCTCACGATTTTATTTCGTTGCTTTGTCCCGGCATTGTTCCACGGCCATTGGTATGTCTTCGTCGATCTCGCAAGGTCTTGGTATCTGCATAACCAGCCAGCCACATCGAATAGTCGAATGCCGCGTAGGATCCCGAGAGAAATCGGGGACGCGACCAACAGTAGCGGAGTCATTTTTCCGCGGGAAAAAGGGACGTCGCGTAATAAAATCGGAAATATTCCGCCATCGCCTGTCCTTGAATCAAATTCTACCGCCCTCCTCGTAGCACGTGCGGGGTTTCTTCGAATTTTCCCTCCGTGTGTACGAACGCGTGTGGTGCACGCGGCGGCATCCCCGCGGGACTCTTCTCGGGAGAGAGAGAGAGAGAAAGAAGGGGGAGTCCTCGCAATAAATCCCAATTTCTGCGTATTCTATTTCAATCCATCTATTTTGAATGGGGTCGCGTCATATTCAACGTTCCCACTCTTCTCCACTCTTTTCAGGAAAGAGTTCACGCCCCTTCGCATATACGTGTAAAAAAATTCATATAAGAGGAAAGAGGTACATACGATCTCGAATAAATAAAATTCGCACATATGAAAAAATAATATTAGGTACTGAAAAAAAGTATCATGTATTATAATAAGTAATAGTGCATATTTTTTCTATTTGCTTATTGCATGTATCTTACTATACACGGAGAGAATTTTCTGTTAAAATTTATCCTGAAAATCACGCAATCGTGGGACAACACGGCATTTCAAAGAATTTTTTTAGAATACTTGAAATTTTACCATACATTTAACTAGTAAAATGGATTTTCTCTTAAAGTTTACCCTTTTTTGAAATTTTACTGTACTTTTACGAGTACAATGTATACTAACAATAAGTATAATTACTAGAAAAATGTATGATAAAATTTCAACAAAAAGTTCTTCAAAATGCCATGTAATAAATCTTTGATATATTGAATCTATGAAGATCTTATTGTATTTGTTTAAATCATCATGAGTCATGTAATCTGTACCGAAATTATTGCATTCTTATAACGCATCAGTTCTGTTGCACCTGCAATTCTCGCTCTTCGCCACCCCGTTTCTCCTCTTGTTCGCGCTTCTCGTTGTCCTTGCCGGCATTTTAGTAAAACAAATCTCCATCTACACAGCTACCTATTCGACGCGAAAAGTGTAAACCGTTTAATTTTACGCTTGACTCTCCCGCTCGTTCGTTAATATTCCATATCCGGCTGAAAGACCGCTGTGCGCGTCTCGAGTAGCGCGCACGTCTCTGCGCTCGTAGTCATATTTGCACGGGGACATGAAGACAGATGAGGGATGATGCTAGAGCGGGAGGTGGCCTCCTCCGGGCTCGTCACTCTCGAGATAAAGCCACGTCCTCACGTGCAAGAGTTACGGAAGAGGAGTAGCGTTCAGGGATGGTCGCGCGTGTCGCGACTAGGAAGTAGACGCTACTTGTCCCGCGGACTAATTAAATCCACTGAATAAATTAAGAGAATGTCGACACGCACGGTTTTATCGCCTGTTTAATTATGCGGAATTCTCTATCGGAAGGATCGAATCTGTTGTTTTTTTTGTGAGGTTTTTTTCGGGACGCATGCGGTCTCACGCGTGCGACTAATCGCATTTGCATGATGGGCCGACGAGTGCGCGAAGATACGTGAGGAAGGAACCGAGTCAAGTGTCGTAGAAAGAGGAAAAAGAGGACGGTGGCTTCGACCTCTCGAAACGATCACGAGACTCTAAATGAAAACCTTCGAGCGGAAAACGAAGAATGTCAAGTGAGTGTCGCCAGCGATACGACCAATTGCGCGCGCGTCAAGTATCGCGAAACTAAAGTGTCGAAAGATTTGCGCATTGCGACACTCGTGAGAATTTTATACAGACTTAAGTATTTATATATCAAGGATCATCGAATTTCAAAGAAGGAAAGAAAGTCCAAGTCCGCAAACAATATTAAATCAAACTTGGCTCGCAGGGCACGTTACAGCCGTCGTTCGTACAGAAACAGAGACGACCGTGGGCCCTCGCGAGAGTGTTGAGAAAAGACAAAGGGATGACAGGGCGAGAAGTCCTCCAGTTTTCCCAGTCGCCGGTAGCAGGGTCCTCCCTCCGAGTTGTGCGAGAGAACAACGAAAGCCCGGGCACGTGTATCGCGGAGTTGAATGCGCGCGTGCGCTTCTATCTCGACCCGAGATTATTTCTGCGGTCCTCATTAGGCTCACGTCGGGCCCGGATAGTTCATTACTCGCGATCTTATCTCTGACCCGTTTCCCCGCAAGAGAGCTTTTCCTCCCCCGCTTTCTCCCTTCACCTTCCGCCGTAATCGTCGTCCTACGCTGGCTCGCGACGCCCGCACCGCGATTTTCCGCGGCTTCTTTTTCACGCGAAGATACGCAAGCATGCATGCACAATCGCGACGTCCCATCGTCGTTAATTAATAAGCACGGTACGCGCGAACGCGCGTCGCCAAATAGTACCGTCAGCAACGGTGCCAATGACGTAGCATGGCACGCTGCAAGATCTGCAAGACTATTACAGTCATTAAGTAATTGGGCAGATACGCGAGTAACCGAGAGCGTACAACGTGTAAATTGCTACATGTTGTACGAGAATGAGATTACGACCTGTTTGTTTCACCAGAGGGAAACCTGAGAGCGGCCACGCCGGGCGTTTTACTTGATACCGTTTCAGGAAACCGTTTGGCTCGCACTTACGCCCATTTTTACTTTTGGAACTATTTTCATTACGCATTTTCTGATTCTGTCGATGAAATTTCCACTTGGTGCACGTCTGTGCGATGCAATCTGACATCTAATTTATAAAGTTTACATTGACTACATGAAAAAAGTTGATGTAACCATCATGGAGATAATTTATGTTAACGTAATTTTGAAATTCACAGCACAATCCTGAAAAATAGGCGTAGCATAAACACGCGCAAAATGCATAGCAATAAATTAATATATAAGTTTTTAAGAAGTTTATATTATGAGTTTTTTACTTCCAATTCATTTATTATACTCTATACATGTAAATTTATCAACATTTGACTCGTGAGATCTCTGCATGTAACAAATATACGAAGCGGGTGATTGCTCGTCAAAGTTGCTTTTTTTATTTGCACAAGTTCTTTAATTATAAACTCGTTGACGTTATTTGCTTACATGTATATTGCTTTTAGAATCAAATTGGAATCCACTCATAATATGTAATTATATTGTACATATTATACATATGTTCCTTCTTTATTTAGACTCCGGGTCAGAGTACAAAGTGACATAAAGGCTGGTCTACAATACGTGGAGTAAGCGTGGAGTAAGGAGTAAGGGAGAGCCCTAACTTCTAGCTTTTGATGTAAGGAAGCTGAAATACGGGCATAATTTTTAAAATATTTGTAACACTGATTGATGGCATTTTGATTCACCGAGAGTAACCACGTTTACGCAATTGTAGGATGGCCTTAAGCCTAAGGGCTGAAGTAGGAGTAAGAAATAAAATGAATTAATATTCCTTACTCCTACTCCTTACTCCACTTGTAGACCAGCCTTTACACCGGAAGTAGCCCTCTTACCTACCCTTACTCCTTACTCCACGCTTATTCCACTAATAGTTTACGACAAGATGTTACGTAAATTAAGGCAAAGAAAGAAGTGCTCGGAACATAAGTATCTCACCATTAACCTCACTTATGTTTCTGTCTTTCTCTATCTAATTTTATTAAGAAACGCTATAGTACGATTGAGCACCACTATGATTCTACTAATTCAGCAGTGAAAATTGAAATTCACTGAATAATTTAGTGACTAGCCACTGATTATCAGTGGTATACTTATCACTATTTGAAATAGTAGTTATACACTGATAATCGGTGATTTTTCACTGATTCATTTTTAGAGAGTAGATCACTTCGGGCTATCTATTAAACTTATACCTGTATTCAAAGATCAAGTCTTCGCTCTATTTACCTACACATGTAATATATACCATCCTACAGTATTGCACAAAACTCGTGTGAAGGGGCTCAAGAAAGTATCTAATACGCCTTATTAGAGTATGTTGTATTCTCTCCCTGGTAGCAGAGAGAGAAAGAGCGCTAGCAAGATTCTTTGATACAGGACTCACAAGATAGTTTTCCTCTAACCAAACCTTTATTGTTTCTGCGGAACAATTTCGTACTTACATCTGCTGCTGCTGGCGATCGGGAAAGAAATGACGAGCGCGCGCAAAACCACACGGGGGCGCGAGTTCCCACAAGAGAGACCTCTACCGTCCGCTATACCTCAGGCGGGATATATAAAACATGCTACTCAACAGAGTTTATTGCGAAGAAATTTATATCGAGACGACCACAGAGTTTATCTTATATTTCTTAGCTTTTTGTCTCTGATGTAGACAATAAGATTAGAATTTTTATTAGTCAATTCGATCCACCGAGATTATAGTCCGCGTATATATCTATTTCGAGTTGAATATAGTTTTCCCTCCGGTTTACCGTTCAACAGGCTTTCGAATTTATGTTTGTCTCTTTTGAGATTTATTAATTTTTCTACGCGACCTATCGAGATCTTAACTAACGGCCCGACCGTGGTCAAGGAAAGTGTCTCTACAGATTATTCCGTCGATATAACAATCACGCTTTTTCGTTCTTAATGATTCTTGATACTCGGTAATATGACTTGGATAATAAATCGAAAACTAAGGGGCTTCTTTAGAGAAATAATGAATATATCAAAATATCGGGACAACATTGCTCTCAATGGCGTACGTACACAGCTTTTATGAATGGATTGGCTTTATTTCCTTTGAACCTTTCAGATGAATTATCGGTTTATCAGCCTATAAACTATGTCCATGCCAGACGGAGGCGAGCAGCAGATTTCATCTGTCGCCTCGTACCACAGAAGTCGCTTCCAATAGAAGGTCTTCTGAGCCGTTCACAAAGGTGTCTATCGCTTTCAAAAGGCCACCTTCTCTCCGATCATCTGCGTTTTCTTTTTTTCAATCCGTTTCTCCGAGCGATTCGATATCAATCCACTCGTCTTTACGATTGGAAGAAGAGAAGAAACGGAATCCCTCTTCTATCAATCAACATATTACCTTCTTTTTATACGGAAATACAGCGGCAAGAATATATCCGTAATTATATTCATTAAAAAGTATTGGATTCAATTTATATAAAAATCATTTGGATTTTTTTACAAATTAAAATTTCGAAAGCTTGTGCTCGATATTAAATTATCTAAACGTAGATGTAAGTAATCCGTTTAATAAATTATGTTATTAAACTGTTATTAAAGAGAATAATAAATATATTATTCTCTTACAAATCAAAAGGGCCTCCACGAAGAACGTACGAATTCCAACTTTATCTTTTAATTGTCTTTCTTAATCTTCTCTTAAAAGCCGTTAGTTCAACTTCTCCGAACCCTTTGAGCTCTCGTTAACTTGCATAACTTTCTTACTCCGCGTAAAAAAATGAAGGTAAAGCCGTAATTGACTCGACATACAGTGCTTCCTTTCCATCCGATCTCTTATCAAGAAACTTAATTCCACGCCGACTGCGCGGCTCGGAATTCGCAGCAGTCTAGACCGGGAAATACTAATTCTGTTAGTAAACTTGGAATGACTCCGCTTCCCCCTCGGCGTCTCGCATTTCGAGCCGACAAACTGGCACAATTCCTTTAATTGTCAGTCCCAATTGTTGCGAATACTCGGAAATCTTCTCGGCACGTCGCGCCGCTGTGCCGTCGCGCGAATCAAATTGATCAAATCCAATTGGGTCAGCGGATTGTTTTCCGACTCTTATAGAAAATTGAAATATGTGGAGCGTGTGAAGCGGCTTTACGCGGTGTATCTATATCGAAGCACGAGTCGCAAGTGTGCCAATTTGCGAATGGTAAGCGAACGCGACGAACGACGCGACGTTTCGATTGCACGGTGACAGATCGTGTCGGCTGCGACAAATACGTCGCGTGCGCGTGTCGCGACCCGCAAATTGATCGCGCACGTACGCGGTGTCAATGAGAAACGGTGTCATTACCGTGTATGACATCCGACAATCGGTTAATTCAATCGCCTCTCAACTCGCGATTTCTATCGCGCGAGGAGTAATTTGATGTCAAGTGGCCGAGGGAATTGCTTTCGCTTTTTGCTCTTGTCCCTTCATAAAAGGCTCTTAAAAACGTAGAAATTATTAATACAACTTGGAGAGTCGTATTGCAACGTGATAAATGTATACAGACTCGCACGAGTATGAAATCGTTGCACACATGGCAAAGAATAAATTCTATTTAGAGAAAGAGAGAAGGAGCATCTAAAAGTCGCGATTTAAAGGCAGATCTTAATTACAATTATATTGTATTGTTAACTAACGAATGTAAGAAGAAAATTTCAACGAAAATATGAATCGTCCTGCCGACGTGACGATCAACGTATAATCCAACGTATATTCTGGGATTATTTCCATCAATTAACGCATCGATTAGCAGCAGAAGCGAGGAAGGGTGCTGGTTAGAAGCGAGATTTGCTGCCGTGTTGCTGCATGGCAGCCAGTCAAAACATCTGGCGTAATCGGAATGTCGAACCCGAACAATTTCCTGGTTTTAATGGAGCCGACGAACGCGACGCGTTCATTTCGTATAATTAATTTCTGTCGCCATGAACGCCTTCTTGCCATGAACGCTCTTCGTGCCATCCTATTTTGCCCGAAAACCACTTTTGTATTTACATTCGAGAGACAAAATGGGAATTAGATAATTTATCAGATCAGTAACAAACTTCGAAAGTAGTCATGGGTGCCTGAGGCAACGAGCATTTTACGTATAACGTTCGCGTCTCTTTTACTAAACTTTAAATTTTGCAACGTTCCATATTTTACTGGTTAAAAAATGGATTAAAGCTTCCTTAAAATCTATCCTTACAATAAAGTGATTTTGTAATTAATTATTCGTGAAGATCGCGAGGTAATCCAGGCTTACAAATCGTTAAATCACTTTTCGAAAATTCTCATAAGGTGTCTGTGCGACCAGACAAGCAAGCATTTAAATAAATAAATAAAAGGCGGCGGATACCCGATCCGTGCGACTGACACTTCCATTAAGAGAAAGAGAGAACTCGTTGCATCTGCAACGACAGAACATGCGGGCGGCGGAACGGGCTTTGCTGTGGAAGCAATGAGGAGATAGGTCAATCACTCGCACAATAGGACGTGTAAACTTTTTGCCCCCCTAATTTATTGAACACGTACCTATAGTCAATCTTCATTTACAAGCAGTTTTTAGATGACAGTGACGCTCGATATTAAATTTTTTTTACACAATATTTTAAGAATTTGTATAAACATTTGTCAAAAAGTATATAGTTATAATAAAAATTATATAAAGGTCTCACTTAAACATAAACTAGAGAGCCCAGCTTTAGTATTCAGCAATCGGAATATTGAGGTCGCCAGTTAATTCAAATATATTGTTAGATCTTAGATAACCTAGCATCGGATATCCTGGAAATATCCCAAAGAGCAAAACCGTATTGATCCATGAACTTTCCAATATCTATCTTTTCACAGTTCAATTTCCGTTTAAACCAGCTGCAATTGCAAGAGACAATTTTACTCGCGATATTTAGTAGACCGTAAACGAGATCGATTCTATAAAGGACCCTCGAGGTCAACGGTGAAAAAAAGTAGCAATCCTACTACTAGTAATAGGATCAATAATTTGCTTTCTATAAATGATACATTAAAAGTGTTCCTCGAAGTGTGCTGATTCTAAATTACAACTTGATTGTGCGAGCATTATACGAATTACCCACCTAACACGGACTCCTCATCACTATCGACGGTTAGACAATTAGGCCCGGTTTCACCAACGTTGTTTAACTTTAAGCTTAGCTTAATTCGTTCTTTGCCTCCTTTCAGCTGTTACTTTAGAAAGGGACAAACGTGAATTAAACCCAGATTAAAGTTAAACGACGTCTGGTGAAACCGGGCTTTCGAGTTTTTTCGACGACGTCGAAAAATTTGAAATGGAAGATGATGAAGTTGATATAAATCCGAGTCACGCTTGATTGATCAAGATATATCGATTGATTGCGCCGCGATGAGCACCGCATCGATATTTTTAATTGTCCGCGTGAGTGATTCCACTGATGATCTCCTCATCCGATACCGATCTGACTTATAACAAGAAGCACTCGCCCCGGTGTGGCTACTCCACACAGAGGCTCTCACAATAACTCAATACACGCGTGCGTCGCGGAAATAGCCCGCAGGACTAATGGAATTGGTGCAGTCAATCGGACGCCGCGACGTTCTCTCATTTATCCGGTCGGCCGCGTAAAACGACCTTTTCCTCGACTTCGCTCTCAGTTTGCGAACACTGCATTGAATTATAACGCAGAAAGCACAACTTCGTTAAATCGCACAAAAGATTCAAAGGGCGTGTAAAGTCACAAACGTGAACCGAAAATTAAATGCGATGAATGGAAATGGTGTGTCGACGTTTGAAGCAAAATGAAACTGAATG
>NW_011967206.1:645912-706957 GCF_000949405.1 Vollenhovia emeryi | reverse complement strand
CCAAGTTCTAGCATCGTGGACACAGGCCTTTATGTTTACATTTATTACAAATGTGCAAACTGTTCAATGAACATTTTTTTGTTAATATAAGTGTAAAAGGTTTTATATAAATTCCTGACAAGTTCTACATAAAATCACGATCGAGTTAATCTAATAGCGAATTCGGTTGCTGGCACTAGTGCGCACCGAGTGCACGTTAGGACTTGTTTATAGTCGATTCTTATATTTAAGGTTGCCTTAAATACATGTTCAAAACTGTCTAACCGAAAAAATGATCCGTACGAATGCTGTATAGATCATTTAACTAAGAAGTATTTCAAGAGATCCTTAAATATAAGAATAGACTGTAAACAAGTCTTAGTGCGCACTTAGCGCGCGCCAGTGCGAGCAATTCGCTATATCTCAGACAATCTGTACAAAAAACTAGAATGTTAGTTGACTTGGATTAAAAGATTTTAAAGTTTCCATAATTCGGTAATTAATTATGTCAATTTCTGGATTACTCAGATAATTATTTGTTCTTATACGCGTTTCTCTAAAGCGCATTAATTTGCAACAGATACCCGTATCTCTTTCCTTTCGCTTCGCAAAACGATCTTCGGCAGTGTCTTGGCTCAGCACAAAAGCCCCATAAATCCAGCGTCCGTCTCGAGAGCATAAAGCGGATCGACAGGATCGAGGAACAAATCGTAGGAAGCGACCGATAACGATTGCTCCGCGTCGATACGTGACAGAGCGAGATCTCTTCCCACGTGAGGATCAGCCTCGAGTCAGCTTGCGAGCGGTCCGAGCGTTCTCGCGTCCTCCTGCCCGCGCTCGGCGCATCCGAGATACCGCGAAGAGGAGACTCCCGCAGCAGCCGACGTGCCGCAACGTGTGTTTACGTCGACGAGCAGCGACGTAGTCGGGATCTCCTCTCTCGGGCAGCCGGGGAGCGTAAGTGGGTAATGGAACGAGAAGAAAGCAGGACGGAGAAGCAGCCCGCGGTGGAAACCGCCGCACCGCGCCGCGACTCATTTACCTACATCGATTTATTGCGACGAGGAGGGAGATTATATCTGCGAGCGGGATCTTAGCCGGCACTACATCCGCGCGCGGTGGATCACGATTTAATTGGTCCCCGCCGCGAATCGATCTCGTAACAGTTTCCTCTCCCGGCCGGCCCGGCCGGTCGCCCACGGCAGCCGGCAGGGAAGAAGGTGCCCGGAACGCATCGCGCTCGCCCTCCTCTTCAGCGTCTACGTTGCGTCTGTACCGCGCCAACGCCGCCCAGAGCGACGATTTTCTGTTTAAGTGCGGCGAACACGCACGTCGGGCCGCGCTCTCGGGGAAAGATAGCGCGTCGTTAGATTAATAATCAGCAATTTGCGCACGCCGGGAAGAATGGCGGCGTCGCTCCTTGCTTGTGGATCATCTGCGAAGTGTGATGGATTGGATAATGTAACGCGAGAAGATGTACTCCGCTTATACACCGCGTGGATAAAAATGACAATGTTCCTCTACCTTTTACCTCCCTTTAAACTGTGACTCTTGAGAAAGTGGATCTCGGTAATCGACTCCCCACCCCCTACCCCATTAGAAATATAATATAATATCTTGATTCCACCGCGATAAATTAACGGCACGTAGTGATGCTTATTGTCTTCAGTAACTTATAGTCGACCAAACTGGCAAGAGATTAATTTATTGAAAAAAAAACAAACTACAACGTTTCGACCCAATTACAGGTCCTTATCAAGTATTATTATTATTAGGGTAGGTTCGTATGAAACTGATTTACTTGACAAATTAACTGCTAAAAATTCCAGACTGGAATTTCGCAGACTTTACCTTTCATTCAAACGTTTTGCACACGTATAATATGTAGATGTGCGATATATGTATTCTACCGCGCGCTTATTTTCATCTCTATCTTCCGCACAGATTCCGCGAACCGCGGGTTAACATTTAGCACCCATTCATGTTGACGCGCGACAGGCGCGCTCACCCGACATACCAGTTAATAATGCTATGCACCCAATTATCTTTATGACATGACGTCAAGGTGCGTGTCATCTGGGACGCGCCATAGTAAAATTCCCAACCCGGCAAAATCCCCCAGAAAATCTTGACAGGCGGTTTCACCCCGGCGCGGTCGGCAGCCGTCTAATCCGAGTGAAAAGCACTCGCGTACATACGCGGCGAATGAAATGCGTTGTACACCTGACTGAGCACGTGCGCGCGCACACCGGGACGGGGAAAATCGGGATAACAGCGGCCATAAAGGATTATAAACAACCAAATGTCAGGAGATTACGTTATCACATCCTGTCTTATAACGAACGTGTATGGCGTCGATAAAAATCCCACAACGACGACGGAATTATCTATTACAAGGTCGAGTAGCTATTATCAGCACACGTACGTTGCCCCAGAAGGCCTATTTACATAAATAGCAAATCCCGCGGTGCCACAACCACAAGACGGGAATAATAATTTTAGTATACGTGCACTTAAACATTGCTCCGTTTGCCGCGTTTTCTTTGAGGAAATTCAAATGTGCGTAAAAAATTTCGCTGCGAACCACGTAAAAGTAAGAAATTGCACGCTATTGTACACAAAGGACGATAAAGATCGTGAAACACGCCCGTCTTTCCACCCAGATAAGTTAATAATATCATCTTGGTAATGGTATACGCGTGTACCCACGACATGCGATTATCCTACCCGATTAAATTACCCAATTATTTCAACAACGTGGTATTGGGATGCGTATCTAGCGTGCGTCGAGGTAAATTCCTTACCGAGAAGTCGCGGAGAAAATCTTGACGGGCGTCCTCACCCACGCGAAAAGTGAAAAGAGTTTATATCCACGTTAAAATGCAGATAATAGCGAGTAGGTGGAATGAAGTTTACTTCGTATCGCACAGCGATGTCATTTTCATTTGTTTCTCTGCAGTTATACTTTCTTATTGTTTTCCAACGGAAACCTTTACCCGGCATTTTATCGTAATGAAAATTAGTAGTAATCTGAAAATTCTGTCAAAATATTAATAAATGAAATCTCTTCAAAACTCTAAGCTGTCTGTATATCTTGCCAACGTATCTTTCGCATACGTTTGAAAATCGCGGACAGCCGTGTAAAATTTGTCTCGCGGTTTTGCCCAGGAAGGACAGCGAAACTCGACTGTCTGTTCGCGTGAACGAGTTAATACTATTGGCTTAATAATCCCATATAGCGCATATGTTATCCAATTCGCTGCGATTCTGCCTTGATTAAATTACCCAATTACCTTCTGGACGTGGCGCCAAGATGCATATCCGGCGTCAAGGTGCAGTCGCCTACCGAGCGAATCCGCAGAAAAGCTCGACGGCCGTTTCATTTCGCGGCCTGCACCCACGCGCGCAATTGCGTGGTTAAGGCGAATTTATACGGTTCATTCTCCGCGCGATGCGAAATGAATGCGCCGGGTGAACGAGTTCTTACTCGAACGCATCGTCGGAAGTGTATTGCCCGGCGGCCCGGACTCTGTGCGATTTCACGGATTTCCGTAATTTGGCGAAGAGAGAATGGAAATGAAGATTCAACTTTGATATACTGATAGAAAAATATGTAGTATTTGAAACTATAATTGCATAGTAAAATAAATATATAGTCAGGAATATAATTTTTACAGTAATTATTACTATAATATTAGTAATAGCAACCATATAGATACAGTGACGCCAACTATTTCAAAAATTACTGTAAAAGTATAAGCTCTTAACTATTATTCTGTTAAAATATCCAGGTAATGAATAGTAAATTAGTTAATTTTAACGTTTGAGCCAGACTTCACTACACATCTAATAAATCCTAAAGGAATTCTGATTCGTCCATTTTCTAACAGACGACTGGTTGCATCTACCAGATTTCTAATGCATTAATGCAACCAGATTTTTGTTCAGTGCAGTAAAATGTATAGTAAAATTTCCAAAACCTCTCATAAAGTTCTTCAAAATGCCACGTTGTCCCACGATTATTTCCAGGGCAAATTAAGAAAAAAAACCTTCTCTCCGTGCACCAACTACTTTACAGATAAAATTCCTAAGACTCTGCGACTTTCGTAAAATAACGTGTTAGACTGTTTATCGCGATAAATATTGCCACATGCCTGGGTGGTCCAATTGGCGAGACGCCGCCCGCCTAGTGAAAGGGAGGTCCAGGTTGAAGCCCTGGCCGAGGTATTATTTTTCGCAGTAGACTTAAAATTAAAATTACTTAGACACCAACAACCTGTCATCTTGGCTCTATCTCCTCTATTACTTCGTATTTGTAATTACTGTGCAATGCAAATCTACACGGAGAGACCGATATGGTTGGCACAACCCCAATAAATAGTAATATTTGGGACAGCTATATCTGTGTGGTTGTCATACCTATAAGTAGTGGAGACAACCACATGCGCCTTGTGCAGCAAACTTGGTAAACGTTGCAACACAAAACAATGTAGATGCCTCCACTATTTATACGGCAACATTTTAATTCTAGTTATTTTTGCCTCCGCCGGTCTTTCCGTGTAATGTGCGAAATGAAATCGTTTTGAGAAAAACAGATGACTATCTTTGAGAAAGCCGATTGTAAAATTTCTTCTTGTTCATGTCGTTCTAAATAATCCTAGAAAGCGAAGTGTAGATTCGCTTTTAACGTTCGCCGCGAGGATGGACTCACGACGGTAAATCACGAGCGAGGATATCCCTTTCGACGCGTGCGCCGCGCGGGCCGTATTGTATGTTAATAGCAATTATCCGAAGGGGATAGCAATTGGCAATTGGCCTATGGCCACGGAATAATGGCGCGAGTGCATCGCTCTCTCCTCGCACACGCCACACGTTAGTCGGGCGCAGGATCCTGTCTCAGGCTACTCAAGGTGGCGCCGGGATATCGCTTTAATACCATATCTGGACATCAACAGAAAGAGAGAAAGAAAAAGGACGGACACGTGTTAAGCACGCGTTTAAATGACGGTTGGTCCTGCACAACCTGCACGAACACAAGTCCACGGCGACGTATGAGTTCGCAGCAAAGCGCTTGCCGAGTAACGAGGTAAATCCTAAAAGATCGCGCGCATTTGTTACTTTAGCCGGAACGGACGTAATAATGCGCGACGTTTCTGCGTCCGCCTCCTTCGTTTTTAGCGATCTCTGAATCCCGTCGCAAGTTACCGATCCTGAACCGAAGAGAAGCGAGATTCGTGAAAAGAAAAAAATACTCGCAGATATAACTTAGGAAGCATTCGCTCTCGTCGCGCGAAATAAAATGCTACGGAGAGGGAATAGGTATTTTCTTCTAAATAAAACATAATGCTCTTGTTTTAAATAACAGGAAGCATAAAGTAATAAATACAACAAGAGATAAATCAGAGCGCTCTCTAATAAAGCTTCGAGGAAGCAGTTAGCCGAGAGCTAAAGGGAATGGCCAGAAATCTTCACGCATCGAGAACCACAAGCTCTAGACCTGTCGGTAAGTTTCTAAAGGAAAGCGAATATTTGATACATTATGTATAATATTATATACATCGTGCAGGCACAGCTTACCGCAGTAATGGACCAAAACGTGAAGAGTTCCAGCGTGGATGCGGCTGTCGCACCAGGAAGCGGCGTCGACCTGCGGCTCGAAGAGAGAGAGGTCGAGGCCCTCCATATCGCTCTCGCCGCAGGAGTCGCTCAGGGGTTCGAAATTGCTCCCGTTGGTCCCCTCGTCCTCGGTCGCCAACTCCTCGGAAAGGTTCTCGCCGCCGCCGCGGCATCGGGACGTCAATGCCATTTTCGGTTGAATACTCTCTCGCGCGAAAACCGCAAAGTCCTCCTCTCCGCTCGCGCGTTGCCCGCTTAATAAGACTCGCGATGCATGCGCTCGGCGGAGCACCGAACTTTTCTCACGGAGATATATCTCTCGCGCAGCATCAATTCCTCCACGGATTCTTCGCCCCCTCGTCGTGAAACCCCCGGCGTCCTCGTGCACCTCTTCGCACTGCGAGGCTCACCTTTTCATTTCACGGTAACTCGCGTTCGCTCGTCTGAGGAGAATCGGTTGGATCTTTCGCGTGTTGGAAATGGTGTTCCTTCGTTCGTCGTGCAATGTGAGATATACAGAGTGTCCTACGTTCCTCGCATCTTAATGATAGATTCTTCATTCGACTTGAATCCAAGTTGCTTCCTCTTTATGAAAGATTTAATGAGATCTGACGAAGACGTAGGCCCGAAATAAATATATTTTGTGTGGGGAAAAGTTCGATCTTGAATTTATTGAAAAATCTATTATTAGGATTCGGATATGCGACGAAGGTAAGAGATTCTATGTGCATAACATCCCTCCAGAAAGGGAGAGCGCAAGAAAAGAGAAACACATCCAGTGTTGATTAAATTAGTTCCTCGCGCCGCGTTCATCCTTTCATTACGCCGGTCCGCGTTCCACCATTCAGAATTAACTGGGCTTCTTTTGAAGCTCGAAAGGATATTTTATACGTTTGCGCAATACGCGGTACATACACGGCGATTCTTTCTGAGCGAAGCGTAAGTATCGGTGTGAGTTTTAATCAAGCGTTCGTTTCTAATGGCTTTCATAAATTAGCTCCACGCTAGACTAATAACCGTCATAACAACTCCCACCGACGCGCGCTGCCGATTTTTTCCGTAAGTTACGCGTTCTACCATCCTAATTAGGCTCAGCTTTTAATTACTTGCCGACTGAAAGCAAAAAGACGGAACAGGAACCAGAAATTGATCGATTTCAATCTACGGTTCTAAACTGCTCGCTGACGTGACGCGCTTGATGCAACGATTATCACAGTACACGAATAAATACGAAATTAATAAGCAAGTTTTCCTTCTATGGCATCAATCATTTTTATCAATTAAATCTCTCCGTTTATTTTCGTATTTCTTAAATTTCAATATTACTATTAAAAGCCAACGATCATTCGGGAATGATCTTAAGAAATGCCGTGAGAAATAGTTTCAATAACTTCCCTTCCAGACGTATTATTTAGCGAGATATTAAAATCGTGTCTTTCAAGAAAAATACATAATTTTTCAGAAAATATGTCAACGTAAGAAAATTAAGGTTTGTAAATAAGTGTTCTTATTCTAAAATTAGAAAATTTCAATTTCAATCTCTACAAGTTAATATTGGCCGAGTCGCCTCAGGAGATCCCTATTTAATTAAAGCGAGCTGGTAATTCATTGCATGTTGCTTATCCATCGCTTGTGGGGCACGTTGAAGAAGAGTTAGGAGGTGACCACGAACAAAGTCATAGACGAAATAGAAGTTGATCATTTCAATTTAAAGCAATATTGACGATCCTCTCGATGTCAGTCAACATACGAAGTATAATTGGAAAAACCGACAGCAACGTATATTAATTTTTCGCGAAAGAAAAATTCTTAATTCCGCGGACAAAATGTGTCACAACAATTAAGCGTATTACATTTTATCAATTTTCAAAACAAATTAAAAATTACTCTGGCAATTTTATCGATACGATCGAAATAGCCGAGAAGCGTAAAGAAAATAAGACATTCTGTCAAACAATACAATTGCGCCAGAATACGTAATACGGAATTAAGATGACGAGACATGTACCAATTAATTAAGGGTGACAGGCAGACGCGACAGCCCCGAGCCTATAATCTTCGATCTGGTCTACTTGTATGAATTCATCGAGCATGACAAAGTTGTTTGTAAGGAGTCTACCGTGTCAAATGTGCGCGTGAGGCGACACGCGCGAGAAGGAAAGCTGGGCCGTTCTCTCGACGACACTCGCTTTCTCGGGCAGGCGGCCAGCCCGTGCCAACCTGTCATTACGAATCTTTCAAGTTCAAGAGCGCGACGAAGGAACTCACTTTCTCGAGCTGTCACTCGCCGATCAAGAGAGACATATGTAGGAACGGGAGATCGGCCGCTCGTGCGCCCAGACCTTTCGATTCTTCAATGTATTTCTCGCCTCGTATATAAACGTTTGCCGTAAGTGTTTAATTTTATTAACTTTTAGACTGTTAATTTCATCGGACTCATAATTCGGTGGGTGAATATAAATTTTGTTACGCGGCTAAAGTTCCTTCTCAGCAATGTCGAATTGCGGACGCGTGGAACGTTTTAGCGCGACGCAGCGGAAATAGGCTGAGTGCGAAAGGGTTAAGCAGAAATGAGACATTATCTCGCGGTTCTCGCGCGCGAGCCAGATATAAATTATGACACTGGCGTTCCGCTTTATCTCTCCAGCACCGATAAATTATTTACACGTATTTACGCGACGTAACTTCCCGAGGGACTCGTGGATAAAACTCGTGGATAAAAGCGAAAAAACCAGTTTTGCGAAAAAAAAAGAGGGGAAATGTTAACGCACGCTAACCGGCCGAATACCGACGTATTTACGAGAGACATCTAATACGCAATCGTTAATCACGCCCGTTCGGTCTGCGAATCTCGTATGCCATTGACCTGCTTCGCAAAGTGCTTGTGCCAACCAGGATGTTTCGTGAGATCGTGAAATGATTACATCACGTAGAAATTCAGTGAGAATGGAACATAACGCTCGTTTAATCTAGTCTTTTTACAGACGAAGCCTCGCTAATCTATTTCGTAAGAAAAATTTCATGTCTATTGTCTCTAAGACGGAGAACTTTGAAATATTTAGCAACGTATAACTTTCGACATTCATAAATTCTCTGTTTATGTCATCAAAAAATGTCATATTGTTCTCAAACTATTTATTACGTAATGTACCCAACAGTGCAATTCTAAATCGATTAGAAAAGAGTCACGATTAAAGAATTAGTTTATCAAAAATTATTGCTAAACGGAAACGATAGAATCAGTGGAGAAGTGGTCTGTCAAAAAATTGAAAATAATTGTAACGCGTTTTATATTCAAGCATCTCACATCGAGCAATTAAATATTTTGCTTGTTCGTCGATTAATAATTGCGTTATCTGTCTGGCAGTTATATGTCTCGTACACTGAGAGAATTTTCTCTCGCAATTTACCGCGATTACAATATTTTCAGGATAAATTTTAAAAGAAAGTTCTCTCCGTGTATGGTGAAATTGCAAAAAACTCTCATAAATTTTTTTTAAATGCCACGTTGTCCCACGATTACATGATTTTCAGGATAAATTTTAAGAGAATTCTCTCAGAGTAAATTTTAAAAGAAAATTCTCTGCGTGCATGATAAAATTTCAAGAAACTGTCACAAAATTTTTCAAAATGCCACGTTGTCCCACGATTACGATATTTTCAGGATAAATTTTAAAAGAAAGTTGTATATGGTAAAATTTCGAAAAAACCCTCATAAACGTTTTCAAAATAATTTTCAGGATAAATTAAAAAAAATTCTCTCCGTGTAGGCGTAGTGCCAGTAAATATAGTACCGTATAGCAGGACTACGACGTGAAAGGAGAAGAAGAGAGAAGGAGGTGCGCGTTGTCTATGTTGAGACCGAATTTGGTCGCTCGCAAACGGCGCGACCAGCCCCGAGCAATTCTCCGATCGCGGCCGATAATCGATCGTCCGCAATTTAGCGGGATCAACCGGGGGCGCGTTTCCGTAGACGTGCGTGCGCCGATCGCGCCCAAATTTATTGCGTGTGTGCATGCGTGTGGCGGAGATCAAGATCGCGCTCGGTTCGACGGCGATCGCGCCGAAGATCACGACGGCGCGTGAACTGGTTTCGCGCGCGAGGGTACGTACCGGGCGAGACCGCGCGCGTGCACGCACGAGGAGCAAAGACGCGGGCAGGGGAGGAGAGGAAAGACGACAGAGAGGAGGCGAGCGGGCGAGAAAGAGGAGAAGGGAGGAGGAAAAGGAAAGCGACCGGCCGAGAGGTCGTTCGCATCCAGAGTTCGAAGTTGGCGGGCGAACGTGTAATCGCGTTTCGTGACTACGACGTAGAATTCGTTGCCCTCTGCCCTTTCCTCCCCCTTGTCCCGTAGCGCGCGCGCGAGGACGAAAAAAAAGAGAAGGAGGCACGACGGGGAGAGAAATTACCGGATCGCACGAGATTTTTCAGCGAGGGCGTAGTCGAAAAGCTGGGGGAAATTATGATCGACGGGGAGAGATCCTTGCGTAAATTTCTATGTAATTAATCGTGGGAGAGATGAAACACCGCGTCGCCTAATTTTCTCTCGTATTATCATATTCGTTGGGCGCGAAATACATGGACAGTGTAAGACGGGGACGCTGTCGCGTCGCGAGAAACGCGTTGTGAGAACGTTAATGTGTACGCGACGGCAGAATTGTCTTCGGCTTTCAAGGCCCCAATTACGGGCGATTTTCCCGTAAATTGTCCTAGAAATCGCCGCGGAAAATAGCGCCTGGGGATTTTCTCCCGCGTCTCCGATTAGCACACTCTGACCTAACCGATCTCCCAACCGTTCGCTATCGCGGAGTTAACAATGGCAGCCCGTCTAAATATTCCCTCGTCCGGAATGTTCCGCACGTGCGGGGTCGCCGATCATCGCTCGTAACTCGCATTAATATCTTTTCGAAACGTCAGACGGAGATCATTATCGTATCTCCCCGATCCACGTTACATAACGTGCGAATGAACGACCCGGGATCAAATATAGCTCCCTATAATGATCTCAGAGCTGTGCTACATCTTCAAATTATCTCATTACGGAGAACGTTGCTCGGGAGACGGCGAAGCCTATTGAAAACGCAGCTGGCAAGGTGATAATTTACCTCCAGTTTATACACCGTGACTTATCCGTAGCTTGGACAAAAAATAATTGTATTACTCGCTCTCTACATCTTCTTACGAAGTAATTCAACAACTCTTGACACTTGTTGACCAAAACCTAAGGATCTTTCGCATTTTCCTGCCTTTCTACTAGCATTTCCTAATTGCGCCTCGTCCTTCTTCGTAGGGAACGAAAGAAAATGTTCGCTCGTCCTTTTAATTATCCCGAATTGACACAGACCAACGTACACTGGGGTATCCAAAGTACCTTATAGAGAACGTTACCCTCATCGGCCGCAGGTGCATCGACGAGCCGCTGCATCGCGGCCGAATCGACTGGGCGCGAGCCGTGTCGTAAAAACGCCGGCTCGTAAAGTCGCGGCGGGAGAAAGGATGCCGCTAGGTTACATCCTATTGACGTGTCCTCCGGATTTAACTGGCGAGAGCCAGGCGAACCTTGACATTTCGCGGAGGTCACGGAAGGGAAGAAGGCGGCCCACGAAGGAGCGATCTCGAGGCATCGAGCGAGAGCATCGGGACCGCGTGGTTCCGGCTGCTATGAGAACCTCAACAGTTGCCTATTCACGGCGAGAGCCCAAGAGAGAAGAATCGACGAGGAAGAGGAGGAAGAGGAGGAAGAGGAAGAGGAGCGGGAGAAGCGAAGTGCCTACTTACGACAGCCACGATCCCCTCGTAAACATCGGACGGCGGGACGGCTCCTGGGAACCCGCGCGCGGCGAGAACAAGGATACCAGGTGCAGCGATACCGATAACGACCGCCGACCGACCGATCGACCGCGGGAGGCAGTGCGTAACGCCACCACGGGCCAAGGGGGGGATCTCAGGCATTCCCGCAATTTTTGCCGCCGCCGCGGAATAGCGAGCCCGGCATAATTGCCTCAAACTTTACGGATAATTGAGCGAACGGACGCGCGCGTCGAGACACGCGTTATTAATTACGTACGCGCGACCGTGGCGTTACCGTGCCCGCTAATGATGCCCGTGGTATCCGACAAATGGCAGACGGAATGAAATCCTCGATGGGAAACCTTGATTGTTGGAGCCGCGATGATCCCCGGGATCTTCGCCGGCAGCCTTTCGAAAATCCAGCCTCGTCCGCGCGGGAGAGTCGCGCGTCATTTAGAAGTAAAATCGTTTAATCCCTAAGTAATTAGAGCCACCCGCGCGATTGTGCCGTGGGATGGGAGCATCGATGAATGCCGCATCAGCATTGAAAATTACACTTATTTGTGTAATCGCGTGGAATAATGTAATTGCATTATCATTTTCCCTGTTAATTCCCCGTTACCACACGTTTCTACGATTATCCAAATTGCTAGCGTGCCGTCTCGATTCAACATTACGCGCGGCGTGCACGTGCGTACGTAGAAATCTGCGTGAAAATTTTCGTTAACCAAGGTGGTTAATTAAACATTAACGCGGGAAAGGAAAGCGACGCGTCTCAGACACGTAATAACGAGCCCGCAACGACTTCGGGCTTGCTCGTGCAAATCGTCGCCGCGTAGCTAAGTGCTACATTTAAATTCGTAAAAGCGCTTTCTACCAAATGCGTTATGCCTCTGAATGTAAGTCGGTTATGCGGTCTGTGCCTCGAGGAGAATACGAGTAACAGCCCCGATGTTATGTTGTACGCGGCGAGCGAAGAAGGGACAGAAGTCGCGGCGCAAGAAGGAGAGGAGAGAAACGAGCAGGCGAGAGATCGAATCAGCTGAGAGGAAAACCGCCTTCCGGCGAATTCAACAGAGTGCTTTCTTAAATCAAGAATATGAGAGAGATTTGTCACAGGTCGGGGATGCCGTGCAATTTGTTGCTCGGACGTTCACACGATTCCTCGAAATGGGACATTGACAAGATCGTACGACGAGACTCGTGAAATTAAATTGTACAATTTCTGTATTGCGCACAGAACATAAAAGTATAGAGTTTGCTTTTTCTAAGCTATAAAAAAACACGAATCAATCGAGGCAACAACCTTGAAAGTATTACTACACGGAGAGAATTTTCTCTTAAAATTTACCTTTAAGAACTTTTGGAACTTTTTGAAATTCTACTAGCAAAATGTATGGTAAAATTTGGAAAAAACTCTCGTAAAGTTCTTGAAAATGCCACGATTACACGATTTTCGAGATAAATTTTAAGAAAAAATTCTCTCCGTGTGAGATTCTGCGAGGACAAAAGAGATTTGCGGAGCAAACAATATAATGTAAAACATAAAATCACAAATGCTGTAAAAGAGAATGGAAAATGAGTTCTCCTTTATGGAGAACAGCTAGAGAAAAGAATGAATGGCTGACCTAGGACCCCTCTGTCGTTAAATACAACAATCGATCTTTGACGAAGGACAAAGATAATCGCGAGCGCAAGAATTGCAATGGAGAACATCCGAGTGTCTGTAATTTCGCGACAAGTTGAAGAACACGCTCGTCGAAACTGCGCTCGCTGTCTTGCCGAAACGAGAGAACGTTCGATTGATCAAAGGCGACAACGAGTGTCGATCGAGTAATTTCTCCTCTGACGATCGGAAGAGCACAATCGGTGGTTCGCGCCGCGTGGCATGGCGCAAAGTGTCTCCTAAATTTCACGACGCGAGCGACGACGACGCGGTTCCTATTCACGTGACCGCGCCGGAACTTGATCGGGAACTTAGTAACTTCGACTGCGGATCAAACGGAAGGGGTAACGTTATACAGTCAAAGGAAAAGTTTGCAGAGACCCCGGCGTTCTACTTCGGCGCGCGGGCCATTCCGTTCGCGCTCGATCAAGCGAAAGGTAAGAAACGGAGCTGACCTTCTCTCATCGTTCGCCGGAATTCACGATGACTCGTATGCGAAGCACATGTGTGGAAGGATATTTTAAGATCCGTGACGTCTCTCGCGATACACGCTAAACGTATACAACGAATAGAGGCTATTTTGTGACTTTCTGTACGACACGCGCGATAAGTTTACGTAGTATTTTAAATGAGAAAAAAATGTCCATAAGAAAATTAAAAACTTTTATGATATACCTGAGTATTATATCAAAAAGGTCTTAAAAGAACGACGAGTGAAACGGCACGTTGAGTTGTACACTTCTGCACTTTGTGATCATATCGTGTAAAGAGCCGAGGTGTAAACGAGAGAAATTTCCTAAATTTTTAAATATCTACGCTCGCAAAAACTCTTCTATTTTTCAGCATGATAGATGTGTTTTTAAAAAATGTAAAAAAAAGACGCCAAGTCCATTCGAGAATTATATAATTTAATTATTTGGATATATTTTGTTAGAAAAAAAACCATTTTTATCTTCTCCACAAAAGTAATGATATCAACAAATTGCGCTAATTAGAATGAATATTTATACAAACTACGCACTTAATTATTTCCTCCTATTTTTCAGCAGCATGGTAGATGTGTATATTTTGCACACGGTTATCGTCAAATTGTAATACGAAATGTTGTTGTTCGTAATAAGCAATGCTAGAATATACCAGATAAAATCTTAACAATCGCCGGGGCAAAGACCTGCAGGTTTCTTGCGACATCGATCTTAAAGTCCGACTCGTGCCCGGAGGTTCAAGGGCTTATTACGATCCATCTTACCTTGAGAACCCAAGGCGGGCAATTGAACTTTTTTCGCGGCCGTAAAATCACTGTTTCGTTTCTTTGCAATGACGATCTAGCCAGATATCCCGTACGTAATAATGGAATTACTTTTCCTTTTCAGATCTCGTCGTCCCCGTGTATCGGGAAACGTAACGCAACGAATATTGAGAAACAATCGGCAACAGAGTTTCATTTCATGTACAAAACTGTTATATAAATATAAAAAAAATTGCTAGACGAAAGTTATAGAGCAGAAATCTTATTATCAAGTTACTGTTGAAAATAAATACAAAAGTTTTACGCTTGCAAAATATTACACACGCTGTGAAAAATGTAAGTGTAGAAAAAAAAACGGATTGCACTAATGATGACCCTATAATTATGTCAAAATTGCTATTGTTGTATTCGTCGTACCATGTTTTGAAAGAAGATATGCTAATTTATAGAAAATAAATAACAAAATTATAGCCACAAACGTCTATTAAAAAATTCCAAAGTTTAATAGCAGCGTTTGCTCTATAAAAACCGGCACACGATATCGCGTGATATTTCTTGACGAAGGAGCGAAACGCAAGTTAAGTCGATGCCTATCTAACAGTAAAAGTCCTGCTAGACGACGATAAAACACGGCGGATCTGCAAGGACAGAGAAAGAGTTTACTCATTCATTTATCGTCAAAGCCTTGGAAAGCGTATCGTAACCTAACAGCCGTATAATTCCCATTCAAGTTTTATCACGCCGCTTAAATAAACGATGCAAACTCGGAATTTCTAATTTCAGTTTATGTGCAATCTAAAATGCTAACATTCATAACGATTGAAAGATTAACACACATTTTTGCTTGAGATTGTTATGTACACTAGGAATCGCTGGTGCCTTCCCACATGAATTTGTGCGCACATCGACACATTTATACATTTTGCATATACGTACATGGAAAATGTACGCGTGTTCTATCTGTGCCTAAATTATTCATGCGAGAAGGCATCAGTGATTCCTAGTGGCAATGTATAACGCATTGTCTCTCTTATCAAAATATACTTTTTCATAAACAGTATCACTCTCTAAAGTTTTGGAGTGAAAACAGAACCATGGAGTGAAATGTTCGCTCTAATAGAGTAAATATTTGCTCCAATAGAGCGAATATTTCACTCCATGGTTCTATTTTCACTCCAAAAACTTCAAAGAGTATCGTAGTAAAACTAGTAGGTCTACTCCATCATTTGTTTCGTTTCGCGTCGATCCCTTCTGCGCACCCGACATTGTTCTGGGCGGACCAATGAGAGGAAAGTTGAATGTGCGGTAGTGTGGCTTTGACGAGTACGTATACGTACGCACACGTCGCTGGATCCTGCTCGGGTGTATGGCGGAATACCACGTGATCGGGACCGCAAAGATCAAAAGGGCCGACGGAGAGTGAACCTACTAGTTATACTATGGTATTATCCCTTTCTAAAAAAAACACGGAAAGACCGGCTAAAGCAAAAATCACTAGAATGAAAATAAATTTCTTTAATTAGAATTTGCCAGCCATTGGTCGTCATGCAATTTTCTACATTGTTTAATCAATTACCGGCGTTAAATCATTCTTTACGTTAAAATGAAAATGTTGCCGTATAAATAGTAGGGGCTCTACATTGTTTTGTATTGCAACAGTCACTAAGTTTGCCGCACAAAACGCACATAGTCTCCACTACTTATCATACCATGTGGATATGACAACCACAAATATAGCTGTCCCAGATATTACTATTTATTGAGATTGTGCCAACCCTAATTAGACATGTGGTAACCATATCGGTCTCTCCGTGGAGATTTAGTAAGAATGGATAAAGATATAAAGTTATATAAAACAATAATTGTAACGTATTAGTTATTGAAAAATTATTTAACTATTAACTGACTTATCAAGAGAATGGAACAACGTATCTTAGAATGTAAAAATAAGAATAATGCTAAATGACGCGCGCGTAATGTACGCGGAGAGAATTTTCTCTTAAAATTTATCCTGAAAATTACATGATCGTGGGACAACACGGCACTTTAAAGACCTTTATGAGAATTGTTTGAAATATTACCATACATTCTACTAGTAAAATGTATGGTAAAAATTAAAAAAACTCTCATAAAACTCTTCGAAATGCCATGTTGTCCCACGATTACATGGCTTTCAGGATGAATTTCGAGAGAAAATGCTCTACGTGTATTGTCCTAGTTACGTAAAACACACGTGCGAAAAGTGATCGTTGTGAAAGATCGAAAATATCACGAACCCCTTTGTAAGAATTGACCACGGAATAGCGCGAGAGCGATTTAGCAGCATAATATCACGAAGTGCCCCGCGTGCAAAACCGCGCAATTAACGAAACAGCATGGAGCCCGGCGAGGGCCCGCAAAAATTCTGCCATTCGTGCGGCAGAAGTTTCAAGCGCTCGCAATTTTCTTCCCCGAGGATAATAGCGTCGCGCCGGACTTTCGCGAGACGTTCGCCGCGACGCGGCTAGAATTTCAAATCTGGAAACGATCGGCAAACAGACGCAGCACGAATACGAGGCCGAAGCGGCTGGCCTATGCGTATCCGCCGGCCGATCAGCTATTTATATTTAATTATGCAAAATTTTTACAAAGGCTATTTGCCACGCAAATAGTTTTTCGTCCCGTTTATATACGCTCGCGCGAGCAAAATGTGCGTTCAACTTTGCGTGTAAATACATGGTCGCGATAAAAAAAAGACTCTTATCCGTTAGGGATTATTAATGAAGCGAAAGTGCTCTTCGTTCGCTCGTGAAACGGCACGATTTGGTGGACAGTGATTTCGGCGCGATTTATTTCAACATTGTGTTGCGTTTCACGAACGTAACAATACAGAAATGCACCTAGCAAACACGACTATCATTCAGTGCTGATATGATTAAATTCATTGCCGTATTTCAAGTGTTTAAATATTACTAAGCGTTGTTTGCAGAACAAATGGAGATGAGCAAAACTTGGAAAAGTGTGGCAGATAAGAAAAGTCAGAAATGAAACAATCTTGTGCAATCAGCTAACAATCTTAGTTAATTAAATCCGCTTTCTCCGTATGAATGGGAATACAATTAAACGAAATGCCGCGGATCGCTAAGTGGGATTAGTTAACTCGAACTGTTGCCGCAACATGGCCCGAGAGTTTAGAATTCATTACTGGTACCGGAAACGTATAGACAGAGTCGCAGCGTTCACGGTGTAACAGCCCTGGCAAGCTAATCCCGCGATAGCGCAGCTCGCTGCATCCTTCTGGATTATCTCCCCGCGTATCGTAAAGAAAGAAGGCAAATTCAGTCAGCTAACGGGCAGACGGCAAATGATTTCTCGATTAACCGCTTCGTACGCACAATCCGACTTCACGCGTGTCTGTACCAATCGTCATTTACCAACATCTTCAGACTCCTAACGGATGTTGTGTCCGCCGTGATTCACCGTGAGAATTCAATGAGTATATAATAAGTCAACGAGAGATGAGATGACACTACTCACACCTCACGCTTATGGCCAGTGTACAGTTACTTGTGTGGAGCACCCAATAATGATGTACACACACGTAAGAACATATGTTGTCCCAAGTGAAAAGTGTATTAAAAGTCTACAATTCTTTTAAATTCATTTTAAACGAGCGAGACGCCTGTACAAAGCAGACCTTACAAACGACAGACTCATTCCTGTTCCGCACCTTTCGTGTGTACGCACAGAAATAAGAAACAATGCTATTGAACTAACAGAAATTAAGTTGCTTGAATTGAACGTCAACGTCACAGGCTGCCACGAACATAAATAACTCACTCAATTGTATTCGCAATGAATTTTAAACTGAATATTCAGATTATTAAGACAACTATCTGACGTTGTTTATTCATTAATACGATTTTATTTCAATTACACTGGTCTTGTTGATACGACACCATTTTTTTTCTCGCGTGCACGCGTCCGCGGACCTCGCTTGCCCTCCCCTGTGAACGCCTCTGCATGTATAAGACCGTGCGACGACAATCAGTTAAGACTTGAGCATTTCTGTCACGACGCAGTCACGACAGTGCAATTGGATTGTTCGAACGATAGACCGGAACCGGTATCAATTATTGAATCGGTGATTAAATCGAAGGTCACGATCGGAATAATCCCGTCCTAGTCTTCTCGCGCGAGTCCTAGAAGCCTCGTTCGCGACTCGGGGAACCAGTCGTCGGCGACCCCGATTCGATCGGCGAAACTCCGGTGCGCCTAGCGAAACGATTCACCGCGGAGACGTAAAGGCGGAGCCGCGTCGCATCTCCGTGTACCGTTTACCGTCGAGCCCGCGTTTCAAAAGGCCTGCGTCCACGATACTTGGTCCAAGTTCCAGTTTCGAGAAACGTGTAGCCAATCAACTTGCATCCTTTATGAAATAGCTCTATTGGCTGGACATTTTTCGAAACTACAACTTGGACCAAGTCACCGTGGACCCTGAAGCGAGTTAGGCATTAGGGGGGGGGGGGGAGTACGGAGTGGCCGCCCTTCGGCAACGACCTCCGAATATCCCCGTCGACTTTTTCGCCGCGCTGTCCCTCGCCCTGACCGGCTTCCGCCGCGCTGTCGCGCGAGATGAATGCGCCCGAAAGAAACTTGGGCCGCTTCGAGGGCCTCTCGACGAGCGAGTCCGTGAGCGCGCGTAGGCATGCCGTCACGTTTCGCAACTCGCGAATCAAATCTCGCGAGAAGAGACGCTCGGCGAGACGATCGCTGGGGGATTCTTTCAGAGCGGGTGCCTGCCTCTCGTAAAACCACGGTAAATACCACGAAACTCGTAACGCCGCCACGGCAATATTACGAGCGAGCTTCCAGGTCTTACAGCGTCGTGTATAAATTTAATCATCGTAACTTGCGATATTGAGACGAAAGGCTAAAGTTATAATAATCGGTTGAAGAATGCCAATGAGCCCCCTGACCACGAGCCCACCTTGGTATTTTTCACGATATTCCCCGCGCAACGTGTTTTATACGCTTTCATTTATTCCAATTTGTTCTTACGTTTTCTCGATAATATTAAAAAATCGGAATACGAACGCTGTAACGAACGGTTCGACTGGTTCAAGTGTCGCTTCTATCTGATACTGCGAATCCGCAATGCGGCGCATTATTGATAACATTCCCACATGCGCGTTTTATTCTCTTTAATTTATTTTAATTTATTCTATATTTCGTATAATATTGAAAAACAAAACCGGAATGCGCGAGACACGCGAATGCTGTAATAAATGGCTCGGGTATCGCCTCCCCGTCTGACACTGCGAATATTAAGTTTTCAATTCTTCCATACCGCACGTGAAACGTCGGAAATACCGGCCCGCGAATCGCACTAATCTCGCGCGGATTGAATCGCCGAAATAAAGTATATTCCAATTTCGCGCGACGACACACGCCGAGTTTTCGATGCGGTATCGCGGCCCCGCGGCGCGTTTCCCACGTTACGTTTTACGGGACGTTTTAACGCGGTATAGATTCAGGCCTAATCCACTATGTGCTTTCTGCATCTGGAAACATTCTATTTCGCATAAACAAATCAAAACGCTTGAAAAACGCGTCAACAATGTACGATTATCAGGGTTGGGTAAGTTATCTGCTTTTTTAACTTAAGTTAAAGTTAACTTGAAAATTTAACTTAGTTAAGATACAAGTTAATCCGTAACACAATTAATTGAATTAAAAGTTAAGTTAATAATAAAAAAAAGTTAAAAGTTAAATGTATAATTTTTACATAAAATCTCAGAGACTTACAATCACGTAAATTGCATTGAATTTCGCGACTAGCGTTTGGACAATCACTCACACCACACGAAATATGGGGCATTTCATATGCAAACAATTTCACGTGAGTTCGAGAATCAAAGCCCCATATAATGGATGTGTTCCAAAATTCATTACCAGCGATGAAGATCTGTGGTGCATACACGTACGCTGATAAAAAAATATCTTAATCCAATAAAATATTACTTTACTCCAGAAAATTATTCATTAAGTGGCTCCTAATAGCTTATTAACTTAAATTTAAAAAATAATAAACAAATTAAAACATGCATTGCTTTAATTTAAGTATTAATTGAAGATCAAAGAATAGATCATTTTAAATTTACAAAATTTTATTGTAATGCTATAAAATGTTTACCAAGACGTAATTTTCACAGCGAAGAAAATTGGATTTCTCATTTAACAAAAACAATTATTTCATTTATTAAATAGTGTTTTATATTTCATGAAATCTTTATTTGAATATAGAAAATGTAATGACTTAAATTAATTTACTGAATCTAATACATAGATTCACTTGAAATTTGATATTTTTACTTAAATAGAATAAATATTTACTTCAGTAAAAAAACAATTTTAAGTAAATCTATTTACTTAAAAAATTTTTTTGTCAGTGTATACAGTAGATAATTAGAGCTAGCGGTGAATTTTGAAACACAAAGCCTGCCGATGCAGGCAGACGCACGGCATCTCGCGACGCCTTTGCTTATGGCATGGCTAACTTTAAGGCCCAGTTTTCCATTTTCTGGTTAATTGTTAACCAGAGGTTAGTCGACTCTCTGTCTCCTCTCAGACAATAACGTAGAAAAAGATGCAGAGTTGACTGACTTCTGGTTAATTTTTAACCACAAGTTAGTCGACTCCCTATCTTCCCTTATATTACTATCTAAAGAGAGACAGAGAGTCGACCAATCTCTGGTTAACAATCAACCGGAAAATGAAACACCTAAGAGAGAGGTAAATTAAAAGTTAAAAGTTACCGATAAAATGTAACTAAATTCAGTTAAAAGTTAACAGTCGATAATGTAACACACTAAGTTAAAATTATTTAACTTTTTAACTTAACTTTTATCTTTTCAAACAGACACCACCCAACCCTGACGATTATACAATGTATAATGTACACTTTATCAACTGGCATAAATTTCTTAAATGTATTTATTGACTACGAAATAGAATGTTTCTACGCGGAGAGAATTTTCCCTGAAAATTTAATTTAATTTACGGCGAAAGAAAGAGTACTACAAAAAGATCGAAAGCAAAAGGTAAGGCACCAACAAGGTCGTTGTTGTTACAAAGCCTACCTGCTCAAGTTTGATATAAAATACAGGTTGGACAAAACGCTACGGTAGAATACATATAGAACGTGTGTCGGCAGTGTTAGACGAGAGGAAAAGCAGGAGATGCGACCAAAGTTGCTGCTTGAGGGACGAAAAGAGGCGAGGGAGGAAGATTATCTAATGGAAGACGGTAGCTTATTGTAGTATTTGGCGGCACAGTACGCAAGATAGGCTCGAAATTTAGTGGAGCGATGGGGAAGAGGGGGGGGGGGGTAGATAGCAGATCAAGATAGCGAGTACGAGGAGTGCTTGAGGTGTGGCATCATGGGACAACATGGCATTTTCAACAACTTTATGGGAGTTTACTGGTAAAATGTGTACCGAGTATAATCACCAGTAAAATGTATGATAAAATTTCGAAAAAAGTCGAATAAAATTCTTGGAAATGCCACGTTGTCCCACGATCGCGTGATTTTCAGGATAGATTTTTCGAGAAAATTCTCTCCGTGCAGACGCAGAGAGCACATTGTAGATCAGGCTCCACACCATGCTTAAGCTTGACGGGGGGGGGGGGGGGCGGATTTGCGCTACGCTTCCGCGGCGTGAATTTGTTCGCGCTGAAATGGAATGCGGCGCACATATAAATGAAGTAACAGCATTCGAAACGTCCCGAAAGTTTGCTCGTTTCGAGTCGCGCTCGCAAGTGCGACGAAGGATGAACGCGGCCGATCTCCGAGTCGCTACGGGGCCCCTGTTCTTTATCGCCGGGCCGCGGCTTCAAACTCTCCACCCCGTTTTTCGCCGAACTTGGAACGCGCGTCTGTCTCACTTCGCGCACGGCCGGGTGTACACCGGAGTGCAGCTAAAAAGAACAGGCCCGCGGTCGAACGGCTCGGCGACAAATGATCTCACAAAGCACCGCGCTCCCCCGTAACTGCGATTCCTCGTCCAACCCCTCGTGCGTACCTCCTTTCTGCCGACTCGGAGTAGGATCGTGCCGGCACACACAAAAAGAAGCTGCCCAACGTGGCGGGAAGTGCACGTCGCGAGACAACCGAACTCGCGGGAGAAACTCACTCAGCACGCAGGGGAGAGACACCTCCCGCTGTTACTCGCCCCATTCGCGGCACACGCGCTTCGCATTTCCCAGAGCCGAGTATTCGTAAACCGTCACATTTTCCCGCGAACCGTAGCAATTGCCCCGCGCGCGCGCGCGACGAACACCCGTCGCGATAGCTCGTCGCGGACTGACAACGCGGGACAATGCCGGCGGCCGGGGCCGGCCGAGCCCGGCCGGAGACGGCCGAGAGCCGGCGCGGAGCGGCGGCGTCGCGCGCGCGAGTGTATTACGTGCGACGACCGATTGACGGCCGCGAGGCTGACTATTGATGTTCCCCGAGATGCTCTCTGCCAATTCCGCCGGTCGACGGCTCACGGCGTGTCCGCGAAACGGAGTCGCCATCCGGCCCTTCCCTCTTTCCCGTAGCTCTCACGACCGTCTATTCCGGAGCGCCGACGAGATCGGATGAGATCGCGGCGCGCAGATCGGCCGCCGTCACGAACCGACGCTCCGGGACTCCCCCGCCGCGCGCCGTGTAGCGAATCCGCCGTGAATTTAACTCCCTCGCGGGATATTCGAGAGATGCATCATCTCTTCCCGAGATATTGAGGATATTGAGTTAGTTTTATGCAGCTGTCGGCGGTGGAGGAGTATGAAATCCCGTTGGCACTTTCAGTATTAACGTGATTAATTACGTTGATTATTTTCGTATCAAAAAAAAGAGCGCGCAAAAAGTTAAATTCCGACGAGTAAACGATAGTTTCAACATTTTTCTTAATTTTAGTATCTTGTAGACAAAGTTTAACGAGGCTAAAATAGCAATATGTTAGAACAATTTCACAAATTTAAATATACTTAAATAAATGTAGTCAGTTACATTGATTATTTTTGTATGAAGAGCGCGCGAAAGATTAAATTTCGACGAGTAAATGATAATTTCAAAATTTTTTATAATTTTAGTATCTTGTAGACAAGTTTAACGAGAATAAAGTAGCAATATGTTGGAACATTTTCACAAACACTTTTAAATATATTTAAGATTAAATAAATGTCTTGTTTTCATTCATAGAACAAATATGACTGATACTTTGAAATGTGCAAAACGGAATTTCTTAGATCTTCTTAAATTAATCTTGTAAAAAAAGTATTTCAATGTAAATATAATCGTTTCTTTGATTATATACAAAGACTCCGACATAAACGGCAAAATGTATAACAAATGTTATTGACAAGATAAACATTTTACATAAAATTATATAAACATTTTGATTCTACACTTATCTTCCCAGCCCGTATATGTGGCAGCCTAAATATAATCTCTCGTTTACGGTATGTGATTTCAGTCGCGGAACTGCCTTGATAATTATCAACTACGACCGACTGTTATTACCGAACTCTTTTCGCTGTTACTCTCGGCGTAGAAGCGTAAGTGGTAGACCCTTTCCGTTTTTACCGACAAAACCCATTCTCGTCGCTACGGGAACGAATAAAAAAAAAACTGCCGAGCAAGCTGTGCAATTTGAAAAAGCAGATTATGATTCGTCATTCGCCTGAGTGTGAAAGGCGGCAGCGAAGCGTCTAGCAATCAGTGCATCGCTATTAACGGATTTCCTTTACTTTCGATCGGCATTAATGAAGCGTTCGCGTGTATCGCGTTCCGGTCCCGGGTCCGGTCGTGAATGTTACATCGCACTCACCACGGGCCATGTTCGCTGCATATCGTACCAGGGACGGCAATTTATTAAATAGACACCGCGCTTTATCACGGTCAACGGCGGAACGAGACAAATTCAGACGTCGCGCGAAAGTGACGCTGAGGAGCCAAACTCGTCGCGACATCACGTCCGGTTAAATGAGCTTCCCTACAGGCGCGAACCAACTCGAAATTCTCGTGTACGAGACGTCCCGCAATCGCCGTGCATCCTCGTCTCCCCGAGCACCTCGAGGAACAACTGGGAAAATCGAAAGCAAACAAAATCTTTTGGCGAATCCATTTAAAACGCAAATAGATAACATCTTTCGCACAAGTCCGCTCCTAATTTTTCGTATTATTGGACTCAAGCTGTTACAATGTTCAATTATTTTCTATTTTTTTTATGCTAGACTAGAACTAGCATTGCGGCAACGATTAAATCGTTTATAACACATCGAATTTTGAGAATTTTTGAGAATAGATTGCATCAAATATTCCATCGGATCTTTTATTTCATTTGCTATTTACGAGTAAAATAAAGGGCTGAGACTTCCGCCACCTATTTTCTTCTTAACAAATTTTTCACGTTTTCTTTCATTCATCCATTATCTATCATTAAATTCGCATCGCCTCTTTCTATCGTCCTCTATCTCTCTCCATATCCCCCTTTTCTTCTTAAAATTTACTTCTACCTTCTTCCTTGGCAGATGTCACCGTGACAAATGGCAGTGGCTACGGTGGAGGTTAATGACGAACTTTCCTCATCCGAGAGAGAGACAGAGACAGAGGGAAAAAGAGAGAGAGAAAGAGAGAGAGAGAGTCGAATAATGAAAATGTTGCTTGGAAAAGGGAATGAGAAAGATAAAGATAAAAATTCCGGTACGACTGGTCCGCAATTTGCGTTTTCTATGCAGCTTTTCAGTGCGGCGTACGTGCTTCCAGTGCCGAGACGCGATAGAGTCGTCTCTGTTCCCTATCCAATCAATCGGTCATTCCCAAGTTCTGGTAACAGTTAGCAGCGACCGACGACATAGAGAGTCCGTAGATCGAAATTAGTGTATCGCGAACTTAATAATTCCACTTCCATTTGAGCGCACAAAAAGGTCTTTATGCCAATCACCGGCACTGAGAGACCCATTTTGTTGAATGAAACAAAATTTAGTAGACTCAACTGAATTTCTTGTTTGGACATGAGCAAACAAATCTTTCAGTTAATACAACAAAAAATCTAGTTGGAAAATTTTTTATATCAACACACAAATTTGGTTCAGTGAACATGCGTAGAATCCTTTTATAATATTCAACTAAACGATTCAGTCAACAAAATGATTCAATCAAATTGTTTCGTTTCATTCGACAAAATGGGTCTCTCGGTGCGCCGATAAAAAAGCAACGATTGGCATAGACCGCTTTCGCGCATGTAGCGCTAAATGAGACTGCCCGGTCCTCTTTCCCGATCGATGAAGTGGCATTTCACTGATTCCAGATTTCAACTTAACTTCCGGACGAACGAAACTTGCGATCGGTCAACCGCGTTCGGCGATATCTAAACGTGCCATCAGATTTTCTCCGCGTATCTCCGCGGCATCGAAAACTGCAGCGATTGGTATACCGGTTTCAGCTCCGGCGACGATCGTAAGACTTGCTCGCGAAAATAAAGCAATTGAAGCTGGCCAGACGAGCCGGAGTGCCGGGGGCGGCCGGGCGAGGTCGCGAGAGGAGGGACTTTGAAGTCGAAAATAGCCAAAAATCCCCGCGACCCGGGCACGGAGCTGTCTCCTCTCGCTCTCGAGAAAAGTAACGGTGCCGGATCGTTGAACCTGGTGCACGATGTGACGTGTGGTGCCCATTAACAGAGCCCAAGGAGAGGACGGTGCGCGGGACTCATTGTCGTGGCGGGATAGAGGAGTCAGCCCAGGAATATACCGCCCGAGGCTACATCCCTGGCACCGTAATGATCCGATAAGATGCACGGGATTATTCGAGTGTAAAACTCGCGCGGAGCAGGATCGGCGAGCTATCGCCGCGCTTCCGCGCTTCTCGGTCGCTCGGACTTCTATTTATAAGAGATCCCGCGATAAGCGGAACGAGGAATCGCGTGATCCACAAGAAACGCTACGCAGATCTGACGAATCGAGACGTATGGTTAGAAAATTGCGGATCGAGCTGCTAAAACGACTCGAACGGACGACTCTTTATCTCCGATCTCAGGGTTTCTACGATGAGAATCATCTGATGAGAACAAAATAAGACAAATTCTTGAACAGAGCTCGCGTAATTTGGTGTGACGCGACATGTGAGGAGTGTTAAATATATCGAATAGAGCATCCTTATGTTGTAATTCAGTGATAAATTGACACAGATTTACTTCGCACGCGATAAAATTTCCCTCTCGCGAATAGTGAACGTTCCTCATTCAGAATTCGTTGCAGGCCAGGTAAATGGTGCTGCGCCTGGGTCAGAGATAATGGAGAGAAGAAGGTAACTATATCCATAAGAAACGCTACGCAGATCTGACGAATCGAGAGGTATGGATAGAAAGTTGCGGATCGAGTTGATAAGAAGACTCGGAGGGACGATTCTTTATCTCCGATCTCTATGTTTCTACGATGAGAATCACCCGATGAGAACAAAAGACAAATTCTTGAACAGAGATCGCGTAATTTGGTGTAACGCGATATGTGACGAATAATTATGTCCGATAGAGCATCCTTAGGTTACAATTCAGTGATAAACCGACACAGATTCACTTCGCACGCGATAAAATTTCCCTCTCGCAAATAGTGAACGTTCCTCATTCAGAATTCGTTGCAGGCCAGGTAAATGGTGCTGCGCCTGGGTCAGAGATAATGGAGAGAAGAAGGTAACTATATCCACAAGAAACGCTACGCAGATCTGACGAATCGAGAGGTATGGATAGAAAGTTGCGGATCGAGTTGATAAGAAGACTCGGAGGGACGATTCTTTATCTCCGATCTCAATGTTTCTACGATGAGAATCACCCGATGAGAACAAAAGACAAATTCTTGAACAGAGATCGCGTAATTTGGTGTAACGCGATATGTGACGAGTGTTAATTATGTCCGATAGAGCATCCTTAGGTTACAATTCAGTGATAAACCGACACAGATTCACTTCGCACGCGATAAAATTTCCCTCTCGCAAATAGTGAACGTTCCTCATTCAGAATTCGTTGCAGGCCAGGTAAATGGTGCTACGCCTGGGTCAGAGATAATGGAGAGAAGAAAGTAACTATCCACATCAAGGCGGAACAAACTTGCACGTAGTTCGCAATAATGTGCCGTATCAGACGCGGTCTGATGCAACGTATAATCTCGTAAAATTCATTTCAGGGAGTCAAAGGGGCTTAACGAAATAGATGACTGCGATTGCCTGAAACGCACGACAGCCCGGAACAGATTTTCCCCCGTAATAATACCTATTAGGACTAGCTGTTACGTATTGCCGCCATTTGGAGTTCGTTCGCTCCCGCGCGACTCGGACGCGCATCGAGTAACCAGCGTGAGGATTGCGGAAAATAATTATGTATCTTGTTACTATGACTATTTCTGGACAATGGATCTTTTTCACAATCGAGAACTTTCGAATGGAATCTCGCGTCGACTGTGGCCAGGATATGCGAGAGCTAATGCGTTTCTTCGTTGAAATCGCTGGCAAAATCGCGTGTAAAAATTCATAATTTAACTTGACGCAAACCTGAATTAAATGGGACATATGTACGTCTAAATGCTGAAGTGTACACGTGACCAACTGGCGACACGTGCTTCCAATGACAACGAAATGTCTTTTAATGGGCGTTTAATCACCTAATTACGCGTAAGAACGAAGAGGTTCGCAGTTGGGATAATGTAATAATCTTATGGAGGACATTAGAGATGGAACGCGCGAATACGACGTTTGAAATATGGTTGGCGCGCATTAGAGAAAGGTTGGCCACTACTGGCCTAAGAGATTTCACGCTGTCCAAACTCCTCCGACACGAACGACGCGATTAATCTTTCCGGGCGAGTGTCGCCGCCTTCTAATCTCACCCGAATTCTATCCTCTCAATTCTACCAAGCGTGAAGGTGACACGCCTCATTGACGCTCGGTTTTGATACGCGATGATGTAACGACCTACATACGTGTCGTCGAGATCTTTCAAGTCTGAGGGAATCTAGTCGATGAAACAAGTTACTTGCGAAGAGTTTAAGATTTTAAGATCTATTACATTTTATCGGCTCTCCGGTACCAGAAATTCGGCAAAAAGTAGCAGACTACAATTGCATAAAAACAAACGTATAATTTAACCAAGAATTAATCGTGTTTGTTCGTGGTTTGTCGTAATTTCCTCAAATTAAAGTTCTGTCACGTCCACGGATAAAATAAAAAGTAAAGTAAAATAATATAAGTACCTGAAGTCTAATTTCCTCATTTTTCGCAATTTCAACGGAGGGATAATCTCGAAATGCAATAAATAACACTGCTGATATTGAGAGACGAATCCGTCTAGTTGTTTGCTTTATCCTCTCGTTATTTATTCTTTACAAATTTAGTCTCATACGAACTTTCACGATATACAGACAAGGTGCTCTATGTATAATCGACTCTACCTTATTTTTTTACTTCGAAGACAAGTGAATTCGTGAGCTTTTACTTTCATTGTATCGCCTTAAAGCATTTTTTTCATTATCTATTTATTTATTTATTTCTCTCCCTTTCAGTTTGATTATGAATTTGCTGGCACAAACTCATGGACTCTTAATGTTTTCGGCGAGAGTTTGATAAAGCTGTATTGCTTGACAAGGACCTGGAATTAGGTCGAAAGGTTGTATTTAAAATAAACTACCTAAATTTTTGTCAGTTTGGTCGACTACAAGTCTTCCTTTTTGGTTAAGAGATGAAATTTTTAATAATTTGAGAGTTGATAAAAAATCAAGTCAAGCGAGCTTTCAGAGCGCCAGACTAACCCAGATTATTCCGAGCACATATTCTCTATGAAATTTATTCCTTGAGTCTGCTTCATCGGAGAAAAAGAACGCCGGTCGACAGAACAATGCGGAAACTTTGACAGGACGCTTATCTCTGTACTGCTTTATATTTATCGAGAGCAGCGAGAAGAGAAGACTCGGACTCTGCAGTCTGGCTTCTCGCTCGCTTTCCGCGAGAGCTAGAATTTATCCTTTCGATCGCTCGTACGAGTTTCACTTGACGTGTCATCGTATTTCATCCCCGCAGTACATACAGAAGACAGAAGGCAAGAGGAAATGGAGAGGAAAAATGTCATTTATTGCCCTCTGACAGCGAGTAGCAGTGCCACGTGTAAAATGAGAAATGGTAAGTATAAACGATTACGGGAAAATAAAACGTGACAATAACAAATGCACTTTCATATGTTGCTACATGAGTAGATAGTTTTCAACAGTCGTACAATATTTAAACATTAATTTAATTGCACACGTAATCGTTCAGTTTCTTGGCCGGCTTCTATTAAAGCTAAATAGCGCGCGCAATGTTCTGGGTACATAAATTGTGCGCGCGGAGAAGAAGAAGAGAGAGAGAGAGAAAGAATGAGCTTGTATAAATTTCAAGGGTTTACAAAATTAACCGCGAAAAAGTGAGCCAAAATAAACAGCTGTGAAAGAGCGAGTTTTCCTTCGATATTGCTGAATTTATCTCGTATTCGCTAAACGCGTCCTCTCATTTGCGACGGAGCCTGGCAGTGACGCAAGATTCCTGGAGCTACGAGAGAAGGCGCGACACAGAGAAGAGAAAAGATGGGGAAACACGCGATGGCATTTCAAATCACTCGGCAGATTCACGTATCTGAATAAATCTAACGGCGCGCATCCGCATGTCGAGAGGAAGGAGAATGTGTGTGTGAGAGAGAGAGAGAGAGAGAGGGGGGGGGAGAGGGAGAGAGAAAACAAACGAGAGGAAAGGGAGCCATGAGGAGAGATCAGAGGAGATGGTAGGCAGGCAACAGGAAGACACGGAGAAAAGGGGGACAATGCCGATCCTCCCACTGGCCGTGGCATTCGGAATCGTAGCTTCTGCTCGTGCCTTTCTCTCTTTCTCCCGAGGAGGTATCGGCCGCGGATAGGAGCGGCCAAGTGAGAGAGAATCAGAATTTATCGCGACCTTCCTCGCGGAACGCTTGTAAACGTGCTCCTTTCTGTACGCGGCACCGGGAAAACTGCGACACACGTCGGCGTCGATCTTCGACGTTCCTGCACATAGCGATTCGTTGCAAACGTTAAATCATCGCTTTCCTGGCGGAGAAAAAGCGGAAGGGAGAATCCGATTTTCGTGCGATACGTCGGCTAACTAGGAATGTTTCGCTAAAATTATAAAGATTCAGTGTTCTCGGTCGACGCATGAATCGTTTGCCTCCGGTAATAATAAGTAAATTAATTCATGAACATGGACAGTTAATTTCAGAAACATTTACATCCAAGTAAAACTGATCGAAAGACGTGCCTCCTCTCGTATGAATCTCTTATTGTAACTGTGCAGCGCACGCGTATCCCGTACCAGCGCGCTGTGTCTCTCTGACACGCGGCTTCAACTCGGTGGAAAGTCGGGGAAAACGGAGAGTCCCATGTCGTAAAGTTTCCGAGTTTCTCGACCCGAGACGGCCTGGGCGAGATCGAGCGGCGATGGAAAAATGCGGTATATGACGTTCTTGCCGTCTAAAACGCGGCGCGGACGCGACGGTAGAAACGGAAACGGCGAGTCTCGCGAACGCCGGTTGAACGCCGGTCGCGTACCTGTTATGGATGATACGTGTAAACCGCGTTACGGTTCTGCCATTAACCGCATTTACACGCGCAGCGGAGCGAGTAAGCGCGGACGTCGCGTTCCTTCCGCCTCCTCGTTACGTGCCTCTTCCACATCGGGTCTTCCCATCGCTAAACGTACGAGCCCCGCGGGAATCGTTACATACAAAAAAAAGAAGGAAACAGGTATTCCTGTACAGTGCGCCTGATTTCCCTGGACAAATATGCCGGCAGGCGCTGATCAGAGCATTCTTCAGTTAAAGCGCGATGAAACCATCGCACGTGTGCTACCATATGTTAGCCAACTCTTGTACCAAATATCATTTTCAGTGGATATTCGAAATACAATATCTTTTTAGCTTTGGATTTAAGTTTTAGAACGGCTATTGGTAAATTAACGGTAAATGATTTAATAAATTTCTAGAGTCACGCGGCTTCCTTGTTAATAAACGTAGTCACGTAATAATAAAAGAATTCAGTCGTGACTTCTGGCAAAGTAACTTTGTTGTTTCTATCATAAAATATACAGTCAATTTAGATTTCATGGTTTGCTGATGATCTGCCATGTACTGTCGCAGCTACTTTCCTCTAAAGAAAGAGATATATTAATTTAATTATCAATAAAAATATATCTGGAGCACAAGATGCGCTAATTATAAAATATTGAGAAACCTTCAAGGATCTACTCTTTAAAAGTCAATCAGTAGATTATCACTGAAAACAGTGAATAGTCGTTGATTTGCAGTTATAAGTATACTACTGAAAATTGCAGTGACTATTCACTGTTTTCAGTGCTAATTCACTGATTGACTTTTACAGAGTAAATATCTAAATAATATTGAAAATATTGTCGAATATTTCACGTAGCTTGCACATTATATAAGAAATTCTCTAAAATAATACGCAACTGTTGTCTCTAACGAGCCCCAATGCATCTTCCTTTTATGTAATAATGAATAAAATTAGTATTACTACGCTGAGCGATCACCGGACACAGATCATACACACTTCCAGCAATTTCGCTGGAACGATATCGTCCGGTATGGCGCGATGGACATTTAGATTACGGCGCGCAAAATCCTCTCCATGTCCCGCAATCGAGAGACTTGGACGCGATTCTCGAGCAGTGCGTTACCGCGCGGTTATTAATTTCAACCGCGACGTACAACCGCTGAGCTGAACAACGTGCTCTCTCAGTATCCAGGTACATGCCACATACATAATAACTCCCCGGTACTTTCTGGTTAGCGTTTCCTACGTTATCTCGCTAATGTCGGCGCGCCTTCGCAATTTCTTATTAGCAGCGCAGTCTGATTGCAAACCGAGGGGCATCTATCACGCTTCCACTTTTCTCTGTAGTTGCTGCCGGCGATGCGCTACGCGTCAGAAATGCCATCGCTCCGTCGGATGGCCAATTTTCGAAAAAAAAAAACGCACTATATCTAGGTATCCATAAATCATATTTGCATTAAAGGAAATAGTTCTAACACGCGTCCCAGTTTTTTTATATAAAATTAATTAAGTGAACTCTTTACACGGAGAGAATTTTCTCGTAAAACTATCCTCAAGATTATGTAATCGTCGGACAACACGGCATTTCGAACAATTTTATGAGAGTTTCGTGAAATTTCACTAGTAATTATACTTATTGTTAGTATATTTTACTAGTAAAATTTCAAAAAACTCTCATAAAGTTGTTCAAAATGTCGTATTGTCCCACCATCACATGATTTTCAGGATAAATTTTAACGGAAAATTTCTTCCGTGTAAACGAACAAAAAAAATGGAATACATAATTTCGCAATTATTCTTTCTCTTACTGTATAATGTTCCAATTAAAATGGAAGATTTAATATATTTTTAACGAACAAAAATAATTATATTTACAACTTTAGTTTACAGCGCGTGGATTTTATTGTCACTTTCTAAAAGAATTCTCTCTCTCTCTCTCTCTGTCGTATCGCGAAAAATTTGAATTTATTGCGCGCTTTTGCAGAAGCAACAGAAGATATCTGCACAGACAAGCAATATCAGTTAGTTGTCAAGAAATTAAAATAGTTGCACGGGTATTTCCAGTTTCAGGCCGATACATATAAGCATTAATATACTTTCTCTTCGCTCTCTTTTTGTCACGAAATATCACACACTTATCATTTAAAACGCTACACATATCAAATCCCGGTTGTCAATTATTGCGCCACGCTATCTGCTGCGTCTGCGGCGATGTGATTTATGAACCTCCAGACATGACGGTTCTCTCAAGAAATGTTCCTCGTAGGCAGCTCGAATGTGTGTTATCCAGCGCGTATACCAACGAGATCGGCGTACGGTCGCGGCAACGTGTAATCTTGGAAACCGCCGCGGCACACGTGCACAGGTGCGCGGCGAAGCTGCGAGCGCTGCGAGCCGACATCATCACGGATTCTAGGCGCGAGTGCGACAAGTATAACGGCGGAACGCGGACAGACGGAGCTGGCTCTAATCCGGTCGGCCTCGAAAACCTCTCCTCCGTATGCCGTTATTATTCCCGTCACCCGTTACTCGGTAGACGAATAAAAAGAGGTTCGCCGCCTCCGAGTGCCAGTGGGCTCGTATCCGCGATCATATGGCAGTCCCATGTTTCCCCCGACCTGTCTCTCCCCTTTGTGCTTGCGCGCTTCTGCAGCAAGCTTCGTAAACGCGTGACGTCTCGTCGGCCGCCAGCGGGCGGCGGGCAGTAAAGACCGAATCAGACTTATAGCAACTGTTGACTCGGAATTGGAATTGGCGACTGACGATTGTCCTTCGGCCAATGGCAGCGAAGCAGCCAGCGATTCAATCGGCTCGCATTGGCTAGAAGACAATCGTCGATCGCCAATCCCAATCCAACCCGAGTCAGCAATTGCTAGTCTGATTCGGCCTTAAAGGTCTGTGCCCAGGATGCTAGAACTTGGTCCAAGTTCTAGTTCCGAGAAATGTGTAGCCAATCAACTTGCAGCTTTTATGGAATAGCTGCAAGTTGATTGGCTACATATTTCTTGAAACTAGAACTTGAACCAGGTTCTAGGATAGTGGACACAGGCCTTAAGAGCGGAGCTCGGGCGAAGATTGCGGATTGCAATCTATATTACAGCGGAAACGTTCGACAAGTCGCCGCGCGGTTGCTTCTGATCGAGAACTAATTTACGACACTTGCGGTACATACGCTCAACGGGCGACTGTGATAACACAGTAACGAGATAGTCGCGCTGAGTTCATCAATCTGCTTGCGCACTGAATCAACGCAGGGATTTCAATTAATGCGCGTAGATCTGTCGGCAACTTTATCGGCATCGTTAAATTATGCATTCGAAAAACCTCAGTGTCGCCGTATCTCGACAATTTTTTTTTTTATACTAAATATCACCGACGTGATTTCCCTTTCGTTGAATATGCACGAATGTCCCAGAGGAAGGCCTACCGAATTTCAGCGGATGAATATTCAGTAATACAAACGGTAATAAAACTGTTCACGCAATCAGACAACGGTAAATGCATCATTCTGATCAGCTACTTTCCCGACCTCTGACTTTTTTATTACGATGTCACTGACACTTTGTGAAATCATGTGTAACATATTTTTACTGCATTTCTCGTGTCTGCACATCGCTGAGACTCTATGATGCGTTTCTTATCTTCTAAAAATCTAAATAAATCCGCAGCAAACAAGAGCTATTTCCTCATTTCTTTCAAAAGAACAATTGACATAGAGGAAAGTCCCCTATTACGAGATAGCGGGGTTTCTGCTAAATTAATAAGCATCATCTGTTGGTTCCACCATGAATTTATTGCCCTTGGAGTAAAATCTGTTTAGTGAAAAATTAATTGTTAGACCGTGTAATCGTTGCGAAAAAAGATTTGTCGTTGAATTTGGATGTCGAAAACTCGCTATCTCATATTATTAAGGTAGAAGCCTATCTTGTAACAGGGACCCCTTTCCTCTACTGATAAAGCACACAAATACAAGAATGAATAACTATAATAAAAAAACTAATAACCTGAGGAAAGACGAGATTAAAAAGCTTCTCAAGAGAGAAACAAAAATCCCACGTTACTTATCATTTATCAAAAGGACAATAAGAGAAATGAGAAGCGCGCGCAATGAAGATTTTCACAGAAAGCGCAATGTTCTACGGGGGCTGGGCAGAAAAGTCGGCGGCGCGCAGTAAAACAGCGTAAAGAGAAGAAGAATCGGGAAGAGTCGGAAGTCAATGGGCGTCGTAGGCCAAGCCAGCTTGCGGATAAGCGCTTTCGCCGGGCCGATTTAATTGGCATTACGATCCTTCACGTGGGTGGCAAAGCCACGTGCGTGCACGCATCCGCGAGACTCGTCACGCGATACCGTCGACGCGCGCGGGACACAACGAGGGAGGAAAAAGAAAGGAAATTCCACCGGTCGTCCTCGGGCCGGATCTCCGGACTCGCGGGAATATAACCCGCGCCGCGCGTGCGCCGTGCCGGCGGGTGCCCCGCTTCCGTTCCGTGCAGACGCAGCTGACGGCCACGCTTCTCGCAATTTGCGCCGTTGCGTGCGTGCGTGGGTTCACACACTTCGTTAACGCGATTATTTGACGCGCTATCTATTGTAATGAGGAATTAACCAGGCGCGAAAATTACATCCCAAATTGGATGAAAATCTGTCGACAATGGCTGCGAGCGGCGAGAAATGAGTTTCGCAATTCATGAATAAGTCACGCTGACTCGCGTTATTCGCGAAAAAAAAGTCGAAACGAACAATGAGCGATGAATAATCTTCGTGGATCACGTCTTAATACGCGTTGCTCTTATCGCGCACCTACCGGGTGTACCTCTGCATTTTCATGACATAGCGTAAATTTTGCAGACAAGACGCTTTTATAAGGGGAGCATAATTGGGAAAGACGCATTGTGTTTCCATTAATTCAATACGCATGTATTGTATTAATATGCGAAGATGTCTCTAATGCAAAATGAACTGTTTTATCAACGATAACAGGTGATTGTCGGTAAGAAACGCTCTCTACATCATCGGCACCAGCTTTCCCAAAGATCTGATCAAAGCTGATCTAGGTGTCGCGTGTTACCGAGGCGTTATTTATTATGTAAATACGTATGTTTATATTAAATTTTAAATAAATACAAATTAATTAAATATCTGCAAAAGGAAAGAAAACGAGGAAAACATTTCTGTGTGTAAAATACGCGAAAAAATTTTTTTTCAGTAATACTAATGTTCTTAGTTCCTGGAATATTGTTGTTAATGTTCTCGGAATATCTTAGATTGTTTTAATGCGTGCATTTTCATAAGTTCTCATAAGTACACATTATGAACATAATTACACTTTTTTTATGTACACGTAATTACCAAGAACAATACCCGACAAAACTGCAAGGAGCAAATTGTTATTGTATAAATTATAATTTAGTAAAAATAAAGTTTTACTGTATTTTTATAAAATTCAACCGAAAAAATATCGATCCGTCTATATCGAAGCAAAACTCGTCATTTCTCCGTGATGAAATGATCGAATTTTACGATTATCACTCACGAAAATATTTTTCGACTCGATTAAACGCGCCCATCTCGTCCCACAATTCACCCCTGATGCGATGTGACGGCAGAATATGGATTCTTTTTTTTTCTCGTAATATTTTCCACGCTCGGCCACCGAACTGGTCGTCCAATCCTCATTTTCAATGGGTTTTCGACGGGATTTTACGGCGGCCAAAGCGAGCGTCGCATTCCAAAGCCGATCGATCAATAAATAAAAAAGCATGCAAGAGAAGTCGATGGATAAAAAGTGGTGAAAGCAAGCGTAGCGGAAGAAGTGACCATTCAAGAGAAACAATAAAACTCCGCCAAGCGACCATTAGTTTCATTTTCAGAACTGCCCATCCATACATTAGCCTTGCATACGTGCAGTAATTACCGCGTGCTTACTTAACAGACGACCATTCCGATTTTTGTGCAGTTGAATTTTTTACTTTTCATGCTAACTGCATATCGAAAGTAGCATACGTACAATTATTTTTTAACCTGTTATATTCAAAGAGATTATTCTCTTATATTTAATACATTTGTATATTGTTCGCCAGGTCATCTTATTATATTTTTACGTAACTATTGCTCAAACACAAATTTCAATTAGACAAAAGTTACTTCAGCAAGATCGTTGTATTCTTTTCTAATAATCTTTTACTTCCTTCACCGACTGATCTCTTTCGCGAGATCGTATCTCGATTTTACGCGACTTTCGGTTTTTCTGCATAATTCATTCTGGACCGGAATGTAATTTAAACAAAAAACCGAAAATTGCGTAAAATAGAGATACGACCTTGCGAAAGAGATGAGTCGACATATATGTATAAATAAATACACATAAATTAGTTGATATACGTACAATTACATATGTGTACAATAGTTAGTAAAATATAAGATGCAATATTCTACGATCGCGAGCTCCCTTTGAACCCCATGCCTTCCATTTGCCATCCATTTCATTCAAAAACGCGCACGTCAATTTTCATTGTTCCTTTCGACAGACGAGAGCCGATTTCATTGCGTTGCTGTAGAGACAGGAGAGGATATTTAAATCTGCTCTCTCGAAATACGTTTATGCCAGCCGTCCGATTCTCGCGGAGCAGAGTAGCGAGATTGAGTGTCGGCGGAGGCATCCTTGACTGACAGCAAATACGGGGGGTGAAAAGGATCGCGCGAAAGGGGTAGGGAAGAAAGATGAGCCATGTGCCGAGGCAGCTTGTTTAAGGACCGCTCATGTCTTATCGATCGTTGAACCCCGCAGTTAGCCGAAACTTGCTTCTCGCTGTGATTGCAATCCTGACATTTCCCGTAACCATATTCCCCTTATCTTCGAACTAATATCGCAACAATTTACATAGCTTGTAACGCAACTTCCGAGACGGACAAAGATAATGCGGTATATTTTGAGCACGCGATTGCATTCAAATACGTCCGCAATGTCTCAAGATAACTGTATCGTGGGAATTTGATACAAACGCAAGCATACTGAATAACAAAACAGGTTTCTTATGGCGATTCGTGTTTGCTCGTGTAATTTACATTCAAATTTGGTTCAGGTGTTTCGTTATTAAAGTACTTTTTGTATATCTCCAGTAGAAGTTAACGGGGAAAAGATGAATATTTAACTTCTTATTAAAGCAGACAAAATGGTAGATGGAATAAATTTCAAATTGTTAGTAAAACTTGTTTCTTTCCAAATATCACGCGTTAGATTTAAACACGCAAGTATTTAACGAGAGTTTTCGTGTCTGTCACAAACAATTTCTTTCCTTCAAAGGGAAGCTTTGAGAGCGAACGGGGAATCGCTGGAAAAAGTCTCCTCGCAAATGTACATAAGATACATCGTTGGTTGATCAAAGGACGTTCTATATGCAACATATCGAACACTTTTTCCTTGCTTAATCACAAAGATTCCATCCGAGATGCGAGCGCATGTATTATACGTGACCAACATACACAGATAAACTCTATGTGCCATCTGGAGTGTACATTAGATACACGGTGTGCCGTTTATCGGTTTCAGATTTGGTAAAGGATAGCAATCATTTAACACGTTTGCTCTCACCGTTTGTAACCATCCCTTGAGAATTCATTCTATTGTTCTATAAAAATTGTATCCCAAAATAAAATAAAAATCAAGATACATGTAATACGCGATTCATAAAACGCAAGATAATTCTGTCGCAATAATTAGAGAAAAGCTCTTTATTATGAGAATCTTTTTTCGCAACGATCGCACGATCTAACAATCAATTATCCACTAAACAGATTTCACTTTAAGGACAATAAATTTACGGTGGAACCAACAGATTATGCCTATTAATTTAACAGAAACCTCGCTATCTCATATTAGGAGCCTATCGCATAATAGGGGACTTGCTTCTACTAATATCATTTGTTTAGAAATTATTATATTTCGGGAAAAATCAATAATGGAAGTTTGATAAATTCAAGCAGCTTGAACATCGGTTCCATCGACTGTGAAAATTCATCGTTCCAAACCGGCGAGTTTTGAATTTTTATAAAAATAAAGAAAAATAAATTCATACAATTATCAAATTAATAAGATTCGTATGGCTCAAATGTGATAAACACAAAGAAGGAATAAAGGACCTCAGCCAGGGTGAGGTGATATTTTTTCGCAATAAATTTAGAATAAAATATTTAGACACTAACACCCTGTCACGGCTCTTAGTCCTTTATTCCTTCAAATTTGTGTTCGTACAATTATATTATTGCAAAGTGCACTACATTTTAAAGATATATGTTCAAAGTGCGCAATGTAAAAATATATGACATTCTGTTAAAATTTTAAACGAAATCTAATTATCAAAATAAATACTACATCAATTTCTGCAAGTCTTCGAGCATGTGTTCGATATCGGGGTCAAAGTTGACACAATATCTAAACTGTTTTTCTTATTTTCCACGTCACCTTTGTTGAACTTGGTCGTCCTCCCGGTAGTTACACAACAAAATGGACGTGTTCCATTGTAAACGCAACTTGGAGAAAGCTTGGTTGGAAAAGAAAAGAAAGCGAGGTTGGATGCTTTATGGAATCGTGCGCTTTATCGGTCCCCTTCCTCTGTATTTGATACTCGCTCAGATGAGACTCGAAGTTAATGGAGGGGCTGCCGCTGTCGCGAGGATACTTCGAAAACGCAGCGAAAGGTCTGTCGCGCAGGGTGCACGACCCCCTTTTAATCACAGGGAACGACAGGGCGATGAAAAATCCAGGTCGCTTCGAAGGGGACTCGTGCTCCGGTGGCTACGAAGGTGCCGGCGACCCGACTGGAAGCGGGTGAGATGACGATTGTGACGGGGAGTGCGAACGGGGTGTTAAAACGTCAGCTCGCACGGAGCCTAAACCGTGCAGGTGCGTCACGCACACGATAATACATCGGGATCGAGCCCCCTCGTTGCTCTCCGATCGCGCCGACACTGTTTTCGGCGTATACGCATGCGGAATGTCGAGGATATTTCACTGAAATTTCGACGCGCGACAAGGGACCCGTAGGGCTGCCGAATGTATGGAAATGCGTGACATGTGTTTCTCGTTCGCGGCAAGTTTATTAAATTATTTCGCCGCGCTGCTCTCCTGCACCTTTGCGTGCTGGCAGTGATGAATATTGATGAAAATGATACTTTCGACGTGTATAATATTCAAGGGAAACGTAGATGGATAATCTCTTTAGAGAATGCAGAATTGTTCGCTGGCTCCATATCGCTGGGATTTTAGTTCTTTTTCTCTTTTGTATATAAAATATTCTTCCGGGGTAAAAATGTACGCATGACAGTTCTTTGTGACATGAAGCGATATAATTCGTCAAGTATGGTAGAATTGCATTTTTATATGCTTTTTTATAAGACGCGTTAATTTTAGCTAATTTCAGACGACACGACAGAAATATTGTTAACATATTTATGTGCGTATTTCCTATCTAGACAGAGTTCACATAACTACTGTAGATTGTGTGCTTCGATAGCCGATAGTGTACACTATTTCCCCGATAAATTTATCGATCCGTCGGCGATTGCCAATGAATGGCATATCGTAATAGCAGTACACGAAAATTGTAAGAGATATGAGACAAGGTGGGGGGGAAATTTATGCAAGGTCTTACCCAAAAGAATTTTTCAAGACAAGCGTTCAATCTTTCAATAGCATTTTGATTTGGAACTAGAAATATTCCAGCGTGTGCGCGCAATATTCCAAAACGACGTTTGCTTAGGCTTCTTTAGCCCGCGGGCCCGTCTTCGCCTTCCGACGAAGGATTTTACGGAAATTTTGCAGATCCACCTGCCTCGGTATCAACTGTCATTAATTGATGTTTACTTAGTAACGGGGGAATTGTGTATACCTAACGAGGCCACGTTTGAGGAACGAAAATGAAGTTTGTGAAAGGCAGCTCGAAAGGTATGTCGAAATTGAGCGCGAAATCATGGCGAGCAATTAATTCGACGCGACCCAGCTTATATTATCATTTCGTGCCCTGATAAATTAATCATCATCCTAAAATAACACCACAATGGACTTTGAAATAACATTATGAATAATTCCGCCCTAATTACTCTCGCGAATGTTAAGCCGGACAATTTGGAATACTAAACGTCGCATTGATTAACAACAAGCTAAACACAGGATTACATTCGGTCGTAACCCAATTTCCTGGATTATTCGTGGTGATCTGAAAAGTTGGATAGAAATTTTTATGAAAAGATTAATAGAAATTTCTGTCGCGCGATATCTATACTTTTAAAGTAACTTTTGAAAGCTTTCCTTCAACGTTATTCCCTTCAAACCCTTTTATGTACAAATTTTCTAATCCAAAAACTGGCATAAACGTGAATTGCATTTGATACTGATGTTATTTAAAATGATAGAGCAACGTTCGCAGACATCTGGAACAGTCACGGGATTAAGAAAATTTTGCGATCCATCTACATCAGTCTTCGGGATCGATGCTTTTAGCTATGACGAATGGGCATTCTTACTTCTGACGAGACAGTAGGAACAAGATCGATGTTGCTATTCGGCTTAACATAAACGCAACTTACGAGATAAAAACGGTTTACAAAGAATTCTAGAGCTTGATTAACATGCGGCATTTTCTGTGAAAATAAATATTTCATATTGTAGAGAATTTAGGCATGAATTCCTAATAAAACAGTAGAAGAGACGCCCACTTAGTGAGGGAGGTCCAGGTTCAAACCCTGACTGAGAAACAGTTTTCGCAATAAATTAAAAAATTAAAATCATTTAGACACTAACATCCTGTCTTGGCTTTTGTATCCTTTATTCCTTCGAATTGTTTTTTACGTCAGAGCCTTATGAATTTTGTTGTTTAAAACAGTAGAAATATTATTACATCAGAAAAAGAAAGATGTCTTGTAAAAAAAAAATGTTCTTTAATGGACGATATTGATAAAAGTTTCCTTCGCCAGTTAAATAATTAACAAAATTGACTAATTATGGAACGACTCGACTGGCAAGTAGTTGATTAGATTAATACAACAAATAAAATTCATAAGGCTCTGATGTGAAATCACAAATACGAAGTAATAAAGGTTATAAGAAAAGGATATAAAAAAACAATAATTTTTCTAAGGCTCTATGTATCAAACATTAATTAAAAGAACGCAATGTAGGGGGAAATAAGAGCCAGACGCTAGATGTTAGGTGAGGATGTAACAAATTTATATTTATTTGAAAATTAATGTTGACATTGTTCATTTTCAAATAAATGATATAAATTTGTTATAAATATAATCGAGAATTAAAATGGCAATGCCAGCCTAGGTCGTTTTAATTCTTGATTATATTTCTTTCATCACTGGCGACTTACCATTTCCAAAAACTTAAATTTGTTATGTCCACACCTAACATCCAGCGTCTGGCTCTTATTGTCCCCTACATTGCGTTCCTTTAATTAATAAATGATTTTAATTTGTAAAACTTATTGCAAAAAATTTACCTCAGCCAGGGTTTGAACCTGAACCTCCCTCTCACTAGGCGGGCATTGATACAGCAATACGGCGTTTCTACCATATTGGTAACGTGTTCGATACCGATAGCAATATTTAAACACCGTCAGATTACCAATCGATTCCAGATCAACAATTAAATATGTCGAAGGCCATTTTCGCGAAAAACTTGCACGCGAAGGTGATTGAAGCGACGCACCTTTGGCGCGAGAGTTGGTTTTCGCTTCGCCCCAGTTGGTCGATACTTTCCGCGCCAAGCGTCAGTACGCGAGAGGAGCGCACCTGACGCGCTTCCGTCGACGGGCGCTGAAAAGGCCCAGATTCGGTGATCCGTCTTAATCGGATGCCGACGTTCCCGGATGTGACGGGACGATGAGCAAACGCCGTTGCCGCGCTGCGGCGGCCTGGTTGCCCGCCGCGGCGCTCACATCGTGCCCGTATAGCTACCCTTCGTCCTCCCTCCACGGCATCCCGGCATCCCTTTTAGTCTTAGCCGCCGGCTATACATAAACTATACACCCCCGGTGGTAGCGACAAGCAACGACCCCGACTCGTGTGTCTCGCCTGTATGCGCCGCGGGGGCCGCCTGCCCCGCGCGCCTGCTCGTTCGGGCATGAAAATTCCGCACCCCTCGTTGCACAGAATCATCCCGCAATCCATCGATCGAGCCGGCCCATCGTTCCGCTCTCGTTGGACCGCGAGAACGACGAGGGAGAGGAGGAAAAAAAAGGGAGGAAAACGAGAGAAACACGAAGACACGCGCGAGAGGTCGACGATGTCCGGGTCGCGCGAAGATCGTGAGCGACGCGCGCGGCTCTTCTTCCTCGCGTAAACTCCGGGTGAAAGAAAAAAATGAAATCGCACGCTGCGAGCCGGGGATGCGCGGATAATGAAAGGTTAATAACCTTCGTCGGAAGGGCAATTGATTTTGCGTAGCCAAGCGTGATCTTGTTTAACATTCGTTTTCAATGCTTCGCGGATAATACCCGCTAACGAAAATATGTTTAACAGCTAATATTGACTCGCGACGCTCAAGATATAAATAGTGAAACACGTTTCCAGTTTGACTTTTCTTACGTTTCGCGAGGATCTTTTTAAGCGGATATTTTGATCGCGTGCTCTCCTCTGTGGAATATTTGCAAGTATTTTTTAACCTGATAATCTCCCTCCTTTTAACTCACGTGGCTCAGGTTTGTTGATCAGAAATGCCGCGAGCCGGGTGAATTTCGGTAAGAAATAATTGCATTATTTAGGCACTCCACCGCACATGCTCTCTAATAGAACGATCGTTAGTGGTCGCATTAGCGATCGGGGCGACCGTAAATTCGAAGGGTCGTGTCGCGAACAATGGCGAAACAATTTCCGTAACAAACTACAGACGAAGGTTTCCGGAATGGGTATACCAAAACTCTCGTGATAGTGCGAGAGCGCCGACGGCGACAAAACGCATTCCAATTGATATATGATGCGCACCCAACTTGTTACAATTATCTTCCTTTCTCTGTAACGTCGGCATCCTATTTGCGAATTAAAACAAGAGCCAGAAGTATCGAAACTGCAGAAATTCCGATGCGAAACACGCACAATGAAGTGAATACTACTTTTCCTTCCATACATTGTAAATGATGAACGAAGAATACTTCTATAAAAGCCTCATTTATTTGTAAGAACCAACATCAAAATTGATGTAGTAGATAAAAAAATGTCTATCTCATGGATGACGATGACTCGCTTGTCTACGAATTTTTCTTTGGGCATTAGGCCTTGCTGTGCATTAGTGGGCATTGGTGTACAAGATTTCGGTCAGCGGTTTCCCCCTCGGTCAAAACGTTGCAACGAACTTAATAAAATTTGCCAGTTGGGTTGACAATAAGCTCATTGTTTTAATTTAAAAAACAAGTATATTAATAATCCGTAGAACATGGAATACAATAATACATAACAAATGGATTATTTCTTTAAAAAAAAACTCTAAAGACGATTTGTTCGTATATTATGCAAAATCTATCATCTCGTATTGATGAGATATAGGATTACTCTCAAAAATTTCATCCGCGGAACGAAACATTACGAGCAGCAAATGATACATCGTACCACGCTGAATCGTAATGCGTTCGCCCCCTGTTTGCGAAAATATCCCGTGACAGGCGAGAAAAAATGAAGCAGAGGATCAAGGGCTAAGAAACATTGGTTGGGGGTATAGCATTAATAATTCGTTCGCCGTGTCGGTTCCTTGCTCGTTCGAATAGACGTTAATCCCGGGGAAATTTTCCCGACAAATTACGTTCGCCGAACCGAGTGGAAGTTCGATTCTACGAGGAATCTCCAAGAGAAATTACACGTTTTCAAGAGCGACCGCAGAAATTAAATCTTTCCCCCCCGACTTTCAGCGGTCTAAGACTTTCGATCTAATTTCGCGTGAAAAGGCAGAGAAAATCGCATACACGGGCAGGAAAAAGAAAGTCACGGAGAGTTCAGAGATCGATTCGGGAGCGAAAATAATTGCGGATTACTCTGTCTCGTTATGCGACGTGCGTAAGAAGATAATCTCGACGTCCACAACTGTACATTTGTAAGAAAACACCGTGAATGCGTTAGAATACGGTCTTGTATGTCAAATTATTGTCATACACAGAGAGAAAAAAATAGTCATTTTTGGACCCAACCATATTTTTATAATTCCTCCAACGTAATTTATGGTTGACCTAACAATATTATAGTTCTCATAAACACAATATTGGTCCATGCAATTATAAAAATATGGTTGGGTCCAAAAATGACTATTTTTTTCTCTCAGTGTATTTCGAGAGTTCTCCACAAGATGTACGCTCGCATTGTTATACCATTTCTTGCGCTTTCTCCGACCCTTATTATCGTCGCGTTCAGATTTGTCTCGAATTTCCAAAAGTCTTCGTAATGCTATACTTCGTATTATTATCGTCGCTTGTAATTTGCCAGCAAACGCAAATATGACGATGCTACGAGTACAGCATGTAAATACGGGAAACTATTTAAAAAAATCAATTCACAGTTCGGCGGTTTTTCAAAGGTTTAACAGATGATACTTTTATTGCGATGAAAGATAAAATTTCCATCGCTTATTTGATAAACGATTATTATTGCGAAAATAAATGTTTATCTATGGAAACGTCTATGGAGGACAATCTGAGTGGAGGAGGAAGATGCCTAGCAAAGGCATCGGGCGCAGGCGGAGCAGCTTTATGGTAGATCGTAGATTAGTATATCTCGTAGATCCGTTGACTTAAAATGGATAGACTACAATATAATTTCATATTTATTATAATATATTTCATCTATCGAAAGGGAAGTGATCGCGATTTTCACTGTGGAAGGTTGGGTGCCCCGCTGCAGCACATCACATATTTTCACGCAAAATATGACGAATATGATTGATGTATTCGTCTATTTCTCTTGTAGCCTATCCATTTTTATTAACAAATTTATATATAAAATAAAATAATATTTTATGACCGATATTGGCGTTATATTGAAAAAATATTGGCCGATGAACTCCCAACATAATCCAATGTTAGCCAATATAGCCAATAAATTGAAAGCCAAAAAACTACTAGGGAGGCGTTTATGCGCAAAGGCAAGGCCTAGTGCGATTTGTGGAGGTTTAAAAAATATATAAAGTAACTATTAATGTAACTATTAAATTAGTTACTAGTTATAAAAAAATGTAACTGAGTTAAGTTACAGTTACAGATGGAGAGAAAGTAACGAAGTTAAGCTAGAGTTACCAAAAAGAAGTAACTGTAACTTTATTACAAGTAACGAATTACTTCCCAACCCTGCAAATATCATAATAGAAATATACCATATAGAGTAACTTTTCTAAAAAGGGGGGAAGAAGAAAAGAAAAAGAGAGAGAGATTTTAGAAGCAAAATCTTAAAAATATATAGAACTTTTCCAAGTTAAATGTTCCGTAAATTATTCGCAAATTTGTTCAATTGAGATCGTATCTCCAACTTCTTGCAATATAAATTTGCGAGAAAATCTTATTCAATGAAACTTATTATAATAGCAGCAGTAAAGGTAAAAATAATATTGTGATAACAGTCAACGCAAAATCTGGGAATTAGGACAAAGTTACAATATGTCCGTTACGTAATTTGTTAATCTATTAAACGCGATTTATTGCGTTGTAGCTTCAAATTACCTCACAAAATAATGAGAAAGTAATAAAAGACGGAACAATTTTCTACGCTGCGGACGCAACGTTGGGCAGTTGCTCCACGAGAACAATAACCCCTTTTATGTTCTTTATTACTATCAAAACTTTACGAGAGTGGATGGGAAGTGATGAAAAAGAGAAGTAAAATAGCGGAAAGGGTAAAAATGTAAATCGTTTGCGGCGGAAAACCGGGAAATGTTATAAGCAAAGATAGGAAAAGGAGCAGAATGGAACATCGTGAATACTAAGAACGGAATCTTTTTCTCACGCTCGGAAATGTCTACTTTTGTACTTTCTTTTTTTCGTCTCTTTTTCGAGGATGCAATATTGTCAAATAAAAAAAATTCGATATCGCAAACATCCGGATGGCTTTGTATAAAAAAATAAAGCAATTGCTCTCCAAAATATTACTTATGGTAAAAAAATCTAATTTTATCGCGAAAACGTGATCGCCATTTTCGACAATTACATTCAAAAAGAATTCTACAGAGATTTATCTCGCGTTTTATGAATAAAGAATAGCCCAATCCGCGTGAAATCTCACTGAAACTCGGTATTATCGATTTCCGCGTCACACGAGAGATAATAATTGCAAATGAAAATCCGGAAGAAGGTGAGACAGCGAAAATCGCGTGGAAGTTCGGAAAAAGTTCCGCGTCCGTCGATTGATTGGGAAACCACTACACTGCTCCATTTCGCCCGAGGATTCAGCACTGATTTAGTCCTCGCACGCCTGCTCAGAAAATGGGGAGGTTTGATCTCTTTTAACTCCTCACTTTAATGCTCGCCGACTTTGTCTTCCCTAACGCCCCGTCGCCCCTCTCTATCTAGATTTCGTGATCGACCGCGCGCTCTTTTAAGACGGCGGAAGTACGGACGATAAAAAGTCAAGTTGCGAACGGGAACCTATAAGAACTGCGACCGAAACGTTTCTCCAAAGGGCTGGACGCCGATTCGTGCCCGACTCCGCAATAGTCTGCTACGAGGTCGGAATAATTAAAGAGGAGAAGTGCCTCGGCGCAGAAACTTTTGAATTACCTCTGTCGCTATCTTAAATAATAGGTTTAAAGGATACCCTGATTTGCGAATCATTCTCAGAATTATACGTATCTCGGATGAATACGAAACTAACAAGAATTCGGAAAATGTAAAAATGTATGACGCGTAAGAACCATGTATATAAATTATACGCATAACGTATTCTTATTTAATGTACTAACAAGCGCACGGGGAGAATTTTCTTCTAAAATTTATCCTGATAATATTGTAATCGTGGGGCAATACGGCATTTTGTAGAGTTTTGTGAGAGTTTTCTGAAACTTTACCGTACATTTCATTAGTAATTATACTTACAACTTGTTAGTATACGTTTTACTAGTTAAGCCAACAGCACACGATACTATTTTTCTTATTGAATTGCTTACGAATAAGGCGTAAGCAATTCAGTAAGAAAAATAGTATCGTGTGCCGTTTGTTTAAAATGTATAGTAAACTTTCAACAAACTCTCATAAAGTTGTTCAAAATGCCATGTTGTTCCACGATCACATGATTTTCAGGGTAAGTTTTAAAAGAAAATTTAGTACACCATTTTTGTGTAGAAGTATTATATTATTATATCAAGAATTTTTTAATTATTTGCAAATTATATTGTGCGACCTCAAACGGAGAGAATTTTCTCTTCATCGTGGTATGTAATCGTGGGACAATGCAGCATTTCCAGGAATTTTATGAAAGTTTTCTGAAATGTTACTATACATTTTACTAGTAAAATGTGTATATGGTAGATGTAATAGAGTAAAATTTCAGAAAACTCTCGTAAAGTTGTTCGAGATGCCATGTTGTCCCACGATTATATGATTTTCAGGATAAATTTTAAAAGAAAATTATCTCCGTGTAGAGTCATCAGATAGAGTATTATAATATATACAAGTATTTTTCATACAATAAAATACTTACATTATATATTACGTTATAAATAACTTTTCTTTAAAAGATTGAATTTTGTCCTTTGCATTTTTTTGCTAATCAAAAACAAATTGAAGAGTTTTAATTTGTTCTCTACGTCGCTATATCGACTGCATTATTCTTGCTACTCATAATTTTCACGAAATTAACATTGCATTCAGATACCTGCCCGACCTCCGTAATTATGCACGCGTGAGCGTTTGCGTTAAGTCGCGTTGTAATTTAATCATCATCCAACGCGTTTATCCGGCCGTTACACAATCGAATTATGTCCGTCGATAATCGGTTCGCCGGTCAACCGCCGACACGGAGAAAGGGCTACCGGAGCAAATCTGAGTGCAACACGGTGCATGCACATCTAAATGCCGCATAGTAAATTCTCTTTCTCTCCCTCCCCCTTCTCTCTCACACACACACACACACAAACACACACACACATTGCAGCAGATTAGCTAGTTCATCTGTTGTCTTCTACGTTATCTTAGCGTCAACATTCGCGGAATACGCGACAAATTTATTCACAGTTCCAGTTCTACGTCTACAAGGTGTCCTGGAAACCTTAACGACAAATCCTTTCACTACTTCGGAGTAAACGTTTCCTTGACCAAAGTCTCGAAAGTTATATAAGTAATAGCTGAAATAGTGAATAGCACATAGCTTCTCGCAATGTTAGGCTTATGATATACGAGATATGCCTTGTAATTTAATTCAATCCTTGTTTTTTCAAAAATTCAGTTAAAAATTGTCGAATATATTATAATATCTTTATATAATATATTATAATATATTATAATATCTTACTCTCTAAAAGTTAATCAGTGGATTTTTAGTGAAAACAGTGAATAGTCACTGATTTACAGTTACTTATAAGTATACTGCGATTTTCAGTAGTATACTTATAACTGAAAATTAGTGACTATTCGCTGTTTTCAGTGATAATCCACTGATTGACTTTTAGAGAGTATGTAATATCAAATATCGAATAAATATTATAATTACAACAAGATTTAAAAAATATTCATATTTGCATGAAACTTCTTAAAATCACATATAAGAACGACAAGATTACGTTCTAAGTATATTAGTAAAATGAGATTTAATTAAAAATATAAAAATATTGAGATATTGAAAAGATACAAGGAAAGAAATTGGTGTAAAAATTTATAGGTCAACTGGTGAGCTCAACGAAGCGGAAATCAAGCTGAGATATGAAATGTAAAATAAAATAACGATCGGGAGCAACGAACAAACATGCCTTCTTGTGGACACGAAAGTGCCTCCGAATTGAAAATGAATGTCCGCTGACAGATGTATTTTATTAGAGATCGCAATTATCATATCTGTAATAAGCACTCAAATATGATAAGAGAACCTGCAGACATATAATAAGAAAACAGCTGTTCGCTAAATAAAAGTGTTTCTCGTGTAATTTGCAACGTTATGTCAATTTGTGTTATTTCTTGACAATATACCCGTATTTAAAAAGCAGAGATATTAAATAAGATTTACTTGAATTCTGTTTTTTTTTAAATAATAGTTTAAAGCTACTAATTTAAATGCGTTTCATATTCATATTAAACCTGCCAACGCGCATGCTAATTTCCGAATTCGTTAAATCCTGCTTACCGCAATAGGATTCCCATCGTGAGTTTAGAGTCCACTCGGTATACAAATGTAATAAATTCGAATCGTCTGCTTTTTAGATTGCGCTTGCAAAGCAAACGTAAAACGATAACGTCAAAGTGAATGAGCGTCGTAATAAGTAATGGCGAAAAAATGCAATCGTTATTAAAAGTGCCGAGTCAGTATATTTCAATATTGCTTTTGCGTGATTAAATGACTTATATCGATCGAATCGAAATCAACAACCGCGATCGTGACTTTCTATTCACCGAACGTTCTACAGCTCCGATTTTTACGCGATAAAACGCAGCGATAACCAGATCGCAGTCGGGAATGGGTTTGACACTCATAACACACCTGTGCATTTGCCAAGCGCGGCAAACAGTAGATCGAAATAAACATCTCGATCTTTTGCAACCGAATCACGCGACTTGTCTTCTGGTACGAAATGAAATCGAACGAATGCGGTTTCTTCTGATTTTCCTTGCTTTTCTATATACTTTTCAATTTCAACGCATGTTTCGCATCAACTTTATACAACTAAATGAATAAATAATTGTATGATTGAGCTATCAATGTCGTATTTTGCATAAAATTTGGCAAACACTGACTGACTCGGATCTTTTCGCTCATTTGTATACTAGGCAGCGCACATTTCTCTGCGCCACACTCGCCACGTCTTTGTTTATTTGTTGTTAAATATAACACGAGCGGAATTATTATTTGTTATTAATTTTAGATTATACAACTTTGTATAGAAAGACGTAAATTTTAAAGACTAACATTCATTCCAGAATTTGTTAATTTTAAAATAGCTATATTTCAGGTAGCAAATCGTGTGCTCGATAATTTAAAGGATTGTTTCACAAATAGAAAAAGGAATGCCTTTTTCAATATTTGCTAATCAATTCACATCTGCTACGCATAAATGAGGAAATCTGCGTTCAATTCCCAGTTTTATTAATCCACTCCCGACAGGCCATAAAACACCCTACCTCCAAACATCGTCGGGATTAAATTCTCCTCGAGCGCCCGCGGGCATCACATAATTCAGCAATCAAGTAAACACTCAAACACGAGATATCAGTTGAATTTCAGTCAACTTCACTTCTTGCAGCGGAGAAGTAAAACCTAAACACAATCGCATTTTCACTCAAACGAGTTTCAACTCCCTCGCGGCAATAAAAAGAGAACAGGTATTATATATAATAAATTATATATAATAAATGCTTTATTGTCATTAGACGAAAACTTTTTGAACAAATTGGGTCTGCATGCTAATAGATGTATTATGATAAACATTCTCGCAAAGTCAGAGCAAAGTTCAATCTGAATAAACAATTATTTTTCCAAACTATATGAGTTTTAAAAAATAAACTCTATGTCATGCTAACTTATACAGGGTGTTCCAGGAGGAAAGGTCAATATTCTGGAAGGTGGTAGTATCGGTCATTTTAAGCAAACATGTTCATATGAATATACTGTATGTCCCCTTCCCCACTGTTTCCGAGATAGAGCTACTTGAATGTGCAGTTGCAAAATTACTTTGCAAATACCGTTATCTTAGAAAATCGTACGACAGAACAAAATTACGTGGAATTTTTGCTGAATGCATTACCAAAACAACTAGAAGACGTTCCTTTGGCTACACGGCGTGCCGTGTACTTTCAGCATGACAGAGCTCCTCCTCATTATACCCGATTTGTGATGCAACACCTCAACCGTCACTTTTCCTAATCGGTGGATTGGTCGTGGCAGCGCCATTAATTGGCCACCAAGATCTCCAGACCTGACCCCCATTGGATTTTTGTTTATGGGGTTGGATGAAGAGTCAAGTGTGCAGAAGAAAAGTGAATACACGAGACAGCTCTATCTCGGAAACAGTTGATATTCATATGAACATTTTTGCTTAAAATGACCGACACTATCACCTCCCAGAATATTGATCTTTCCTCCTGGAACACCCTGTATATTGGATGTGATCTATTTTAAATACTTGCAACTTGCCGAGAAGAAATTAGAACAAAACAAAAATAAATTAAGATCAGAAATATTTAAGTACGACGTAATCCTTTCGAAAATGCAACAGAAAGTATGTAATTTCAAGAGTGCCATTAGAAAATGCGATAAGACAGTTTCAATGCTTAAAGTAAAGCAGAGGGATTTACTGGGACTTGATCGCATAGGATCGCGTCTAATTGTAAGCCGCGATCGTATCACATTTACTCCGAGCTCGATCGTAACATGTAACGAAGTGCATCTTCGTGCACTCAACGGCGCGATTCGTGACTGGCGTTCACAGCGTCGTGGATCATCCTTAATGACGATGATTCACGCTGCCCGTTCGCGAGAGATAGAATACAGAGACGCGGCGACAACGATCGCCATTCACCGGCCGACAGCTTCACGTGTGACTTATCGATCAGTCTGTACCGCCGGCCTATCGGCGAACCTAGCCTTCGGCCTTGCTGTGAAATACATTTAATTAACCCCATATACCTTCAACGGACTCGTGCATATATGCATATATACATATTATGTGCCGGGATACATGTGTCGATTGCGTAACGAGGTATCATTGCGCGTTCGTGTATCGCATATCAAAAGTATCAACAGATATCGAGAAATACGATCGCGTATCCCAGTAACGTAGTCGAAGGTATCCCGCGTGAGAAGGCAATTTTTGCAGTCGTGTTCAACGTTACGAGACGGATTCGACTTTGCGCTGTAGCAAACGAAGGATTGAGAAGATGACCTTCTCTAATGACGACTAAGATTGTGCGTTTCATGGATTCCTCTTACTTCCGTTGAAATACGCCAATGTCACGGAAAAGTCTTAAATACACAGCCATGAAAGGCCAGCGTGGCCACGGAACGCGGGTCCGTTGCGCCTCGTCGTTCGTAAATAGGTTGTACAAATTACCCGACGAGTTATTAAATTAATTAACTGCGTTCCAATTAATACCGTGTAAGGCCGAACGGAAACACCATACGCTATGCGAACCAATCACCTTCATCCGGCTTTCGTCATTAAATTCCATTCGTGCCGACTGTTGTTACAGCATATTTAATAAGCTGAATTGAAAATGTACGAGACGTTTGGGCAGCCCTAAATTTGTTATAAACAATCGCACAATAACCTTGTGTCACGTGAAACTTTATGTGCGTGATAATTAATGTCGTACTAAAGTACGTTCTATAAAGTATATAAAAATATTATATATATTATATAAAATTATATCTAAATTTAATATACAATCTATAAAATACAAATTTATCATCGATATTTAATAAGTTTAATTTAATATTTGCGAATATTTTAAATAAAATTAGAAAATTAATGAATGTGAGTTTTTAATGTTTTTAAAAAAAATCAATAGTTGTAAATATAACACTAGGCATCAAAACAAGTACGTCAAAAAATTCCGACGTTATTGCTGCTATAAAAAACTTGCGCTATAATACACGACGTAAATAGGACAAACTTTTCGGTCTAATCCCATCGATTCTCGGATCATTGACTTCTCCAAGCTTACATAAATTTCAAAGTCTACTTGAAAGCTGTGCGAGCCACGTAGCAATCGCGCAAGCTATCATCATGGCATGCAGAAATGCGACGCTGTCGTTAACACGATCGACGAGGATTACTTCCGACGAGATAATCTCCCTCGATGCGTTTCCTCGCCGGAACAGACACCGAGTTTCGTACGTCGTGTAGAGAGATCGCGCGCGTCGCTCGAAAGGATAAATAAATCCGTAATGGATATCGTGAGAAACGTAAACTCACAAATATGCCTCGTGTAGGCGCGGACTTGCCGACGCGCTCGCGCCGGATTACACCGATGCGATGCGCGAATGCACGCATGCATGAGCGAGTGCCGGAACATGTGCCGCGAGAAGGACATGCGGTAACGTCTCTCTATCCTCACTGCGTGAAACACAGTATTCGCACTGTCATTCATGAACTCCGGAGGAAGGATGACTTGTAGTTCTCGCGAAGATCAGGTGCACGGATCTTTGATTCTTCTGTTCTTAAACAGAAGGCTCTTTCAGTATCTTTTCTGTCGCGCTGTGTACGTGGAAAATTTGTGTACTTCGAATCCTTAGGTTGAAAGTCGAGATCAAAAGTAAATCATTCGATGCAATATCGTTGAAATTAACAAATTTCTGCGGTGATTAAAGTTAACTCGTATTCTCTTTGAACATTACATATCAGCGATATAAATTTATGTTTGTATGACAGATTAGTTTGTTTCGTTAATATGTTATTTTTATTACGTTACGCAACACGTTTGAAAACACATTAGATTCTTTAGATAAATATTCACGAAATTAAATTACATGTGATATCTCATTAATAATTATAATGAGAGAATCACACAATGTGTTACATTATTATGGATAATTTATGGAATGTGCAGACTGTAAACTAACAAACGGATCCTTTCTGATTTTTATGTATCGCATCGCTTTGCTGAGATTCAAGGCAAGTGTTTTAATAAAACTACACGCGTATCGTAAATAATGCGATTGGTTAATAACGATACATTTCATGCAGTATTACAGAAAATAACACCGCGAGATTACGACTCTAAAGTCTTCCTTTTATCCACTAGTATTAAATGGAGCATCAATTTTGCTAACGTCATCCGTACCGGTCAACACGCTAATTCCAACTTTCTTCGAAACGTATTATGTTCCACATATTTGCGACGCGTTTTATGTATGATCGTTCCAACTTCATTTTTTATATTTTATCTCACTAACTGTGTAACTTCTTGTATTATTTGTATCGTTATCTCCCGTGCGTTAATTCATATCTTTTTATGTACTGAAGATGGCCCATTTAGGACCGAAACGACTATTTATTGTTCTAATTAATTGCAAAATTTGTTGACAATTTTTACAACCCTGTCTAGGCCCTCTGCGCCCCTTTCTATTATTACTTCGAGTTTTATCTTACGAACCATTGTTATATTTAATGGAATATTTAAACAATGGCAAAGCGATACGACGAGACGCCGATAATTTGTGTAAATTCGCGAGATTAATCCTCGTTTCTGAATGCGTACGCGATTGTGGAAATTATGCTACAATTACAACGTGTACTTACGTTTAAAAGGATAAATTGGTTAACAGCAAGGTGTAACCAGTACAATTGCATTTTGCATAGAAGGTAAATTGAGAGTGACAAGTGAGAAAGAGTGTGAGAGAAAGACAGAAGGAGGGAAGGTGAAAAGCTATCAAAATCACGCAGGGATCTTGTCATTTGTTCGAGTTGTGCCAGTCATTGGAATCGTAATTAAAACTGGAAATCTCACGGTCTTCCGGCGCAATCGTACAATTAATTTTTCCCCGGTTTCAATGGCGCTCGGTTAGATTTTATTTAATTATATCGGTCTCCCTTCTCTCCCGTGTATTCGTCGCCAACGATTTTCTACCCTTTCGTGGGGTCGCGTCGAGATCGACGTTTTCTCTCTTCCCCACCCGCCCTCGCCCTCCTCCGTCGCCAATAAAACCGTGAAATTAAGAACGCAGGTTTTCATTAAGAGCCCCGCAGGAGAGGTGATTAAAGGATTGCTTTCGGTTTTTGCGGTTTCATTATTATTCATGCTTCGCGAACGCGCGTGCTTTCGACTCCGCACTTGGCCACGGCAGCCGTTAAACGCTCGTTACCGGGTATTCGCTTACGTCCGAATACCTTATGTACCGGGTATCGTCGGATTATTCGCGTTACGGATCTCGCAACTTTTTGATCACGTCGTAAAGATCGATACGTTCCGCGTTTCGGCATCACATTTACGTCATTTACAGCTCGTGATTCTATAAGTTACGAAATGTATCACGCCATACGTTCACACCAATACACCAGTATCGTAAAATTGAATTAATTTAACGCCGCATTGTTGTTACGGCAGTAAAAAATTACGATATAAAAATTATAACTGAAAAATGATTAAAAAAACTATCGGATAATTTCGCCATCGATTTGTTTTTCAAAATTATTAATTCTTATATTAGCGTTTCTTTCCGGTAATAAATTACTCTAAAATTCACGCTAACTCGATCGCAAATGTATAGCATTGCCAAGTGCGCGACGGACAAAAACATAAAATTTTTTACCCACTCACGCACCGACAAATTGATTTTGTTCATTTATCTGCAGCGCGGCGGACAACGAAACGAGACCAATTTGATTGTAAAAATCAAATCGCGAATGCAGCGACGAGACGGCTTTTTATTCTAGCGGCGTGGGCTTGGAGTTTTGCGGTAAATTGCCCGTAATACTACCGCCAACGTTCAATCCCATCCATTATCGACGTTCACCGTGTCGGTTTGCGATGCAGAAAAATTATAAAATCTTGCAAGAATCGACAATCGTAAGGAATCGATATAGAATCTACTCTTACGAAATAAATCTAAGTTGATGATTTTCCAGTCACCAGTCACAGTCAAATATGAGAAGAATGATCGACCGTCATTGGCCGATTTCTTGCGTTGCGGCTTAGCGCCTTGCGTTTTGCGTCCATTGTAGAATAAACTTCAGGTTTCTTTGCAGTCAATTCTTATATTTAAGGATCATTTTAAATACCTCTCGAAAGACTTCTTAGCCAGTAAAATGATCCGTACAGCACCTGTATTGCTCACTTTTTGGCTAAATACTCTTTGAACATGTATTTAACACAAAGTTAATATAAGAATTGACTATAAACAGCCTTGGTGTGCACTCATAACCGAAAATTCGCTATTAGTTTCTCACACGATTTATTAATAGATGAAAGTCCCCTATTATGAGATAGGCTCCTAATATCAAATAGCCATGAATTTATTGCCCTTGAAGTGAAATACGTTTAGTGGAAAATTGATTATTAAATCGTGTAATCGTTGCGAGAGAAAATTTGTGGTTGAATTTGGACGTTGAAAACCTACTATCTCACCTTAGAATCCTACCTCATTCCCTCTATTTGTCACATTAACATCAATTCTTTCCACCGATGTTTGCATGAATAAGCAACTGTTATCAATATGTTATTTAGATGCGTTTTCTTCACCATTCCCTGTTTAGTTACAATCATCGCGACGATATCTCAGCAATAAATCGATTTAAATTTATCAAGTCGTAATCGCTAATGCATTGGCACAACTTTCGCACAACTGATAGTATCGATCGCGAGAATGCGATCCTCAACTGATGACTCTCACCTGTCGCGATCGCAAACGCATCAGGTGCATTTCCACGGCATTTCCACCCCGGTGATTCTCACGACGACGGCGCGGTGATTTCCGTAAACAATCGGTTCGCTTCCACGGTGCCGCGGCATGATACTGGACTTATCCTCACGGGATCTACGGCGCGAGTGTGGAGCGGATAAATGCTCGACGCGTTCGGTTCCCATGGGATACCGGACGACAATGTACGGAACAAGACCGGCGAAACGGATCGTAGGTGGAAGCGTCGATCGTGCGTGGCGTCGGGTGTAGGTGCGTGGACGCGCAAGGGCGAGGCGCGAGCATTCTTGCGCCCACGTGCAACTCGCCACGATGTGAAAGCCGCGGGATAGATGGTTATGGATTACCGATGCGCCAGAAATAATTTATACGGCGATTGTAACATGGCGCTTTCGAGATGTTTAAATATAACCGACGGATAAACTGCTGACCAAAATCATGTACACCAATGCCCACTAATGCCCGGTGGGCATTACTTTATCTTATTTTATCTTGTGTTATCTTAATTTATCTTTATAATGTCCCAGCAAGGTCTAGTGCCCAAACTAATGCCCAACAAATGCTTAGTAAAGCCCATCGCAAATCCGTACACCACAATGCCCTCAGAGGTTTACCCCTCGAATATAACTGACTTAAAAAAAGTACCAAGATAGTAAAAGCGTCAATTTTACCTTCATTCTAAATGTCGTAGAATTTATCACGCGCAGTTATCGTTAATTAAGTTAATTAACTCGATACATTCTCGCGTGTGAATGCTAGAATTTCAAATTCTGAGATAATGTTGAATTTCAATGTGTGCGCGTGGAAAAGGGAGCAGCTTTTTATTTTACAACGTTATAATTTTAACGATTTGTTGAGCATCTAATTACATACCGACATTTGAAGATTTTTGTTTCTCGTGAAAAATTTTGTGTCTTAATTTTTTGAAATTTTCAAGACTCTGCATTTGATTTTAATATTCGCATATGTTTTAGCTAATAAAATGTTCTCTGCACTTTAATCGTTACAATAAATGTTTACTAATTCTTGGTTTTCAAATCGTAATAATGTCGACTTTTCGAACACGTTTCTGTGTAATAAACAATAAGATCGCAGATGAAATATATTTTCATCGATTCCCGCCATTACTATTGTTCGTGTAGATGTCTAGCTGACGCTTCCGTATATATTGAGTATCACGTTCGCCGGGACAATACCGGAGTCCCATTTCCGGTTCATAGTCGTCTGGAGAACTCGAAGAGCAGTAATAAAGTTACGCATAGTCGGTGCACAGCCGCGTCGCGCTGTCGTCCGCGTCGCATTGACAAATCGCTTGCCATTTTTGCTCGAGCCATATCCGTATCCGACTGCTAACAATGAGTCGTTTATTTACGAGCGTTAGTGATAGTCTCAGCCGTGAAACGGGACCGCGCCACAGTATTTAATTCTACGACGATTGTCGACGAACGTCCGTTCGATTGTCCATCAACGGCGACCTATGTCGTTCGCGCGCGAATAGAAAGTTATCGTTTCTTATCGATAATAAATTTATTATCGATATGTAATTACATGGGAAATAACAAGTTAAATAGATCCCTCTTCTTAAGTATATCATAATGTAATAATATATCACAAAAAAAAACACTATTCCTCTTTTCGTACGGAATCGTGTTACGGGTCTGAGTAAATATAAACTGCAGCATAGGAAAACTCATTGTTATTATGCTGTGCAATTAAACGTTTAATTAACGGGACGCGTAATAACGGGGATTCCCGTGTTTTTAATGAGCATGCGTTCTTGAATACGGATTAGGCAGCGACGAATTAATAATGGATAAATGAGGAGATAAAATGTATTAAATACCGCGCTATCCTCGAGCCAACAAACATAATACGGGCCATTATGCTTCGCGAGTAATTAATTAAATAACATCTCGTAAATAATAATAGCAGACCGCATAAGCTTTCGTGCGAGCTCGAAAATGTCCGTTACAATCTGTTGCAGAATAGGAAATGCGTTTCGCTTATTATTAAACGAATAATAAAAGACGCGTATGAATGAATAAATATACCTGCACGATATTCGATATCAAAAAGTAATGAAAGCTACAACTTATGTGCATAATTATACATCGATCCGTTGCCGAGAGCAAAAACATTTTGTTATATCGATAAAAGCGCGCAATGTTTTCTGTATTTTGAGTGTTTCCGCGTCGATTAAGTTGATTAGAACCCTTCGTAAAATAACAGCGAGAACCAAACCGCGATCGAATGCAATCATAATTTAATGACACGTAAAAAAATATTATAATATAGCAATATTGTACAAAAACTCCAAATTGATATTGAACGTGACACAGCTTTTCATCGTTGACACGTGACTGTCGCTCGGGCTGTGACTGCAAAGGGACGCGGAACCGCAGACTTTTATATATTACTAGATTGCTACCTTCGAGCTGAAAGGTGAGGCAAGAGTAGTATGTGTATCTGTCGGTGACACACCGATGCACGCATACTACTTTATTCACCTAACAAGATATGGCGGAACTTGCCTCACTTTTCAGCTCAAAGGTAGCAGTCTAGTAGTATATAGAAGTCTGTGGACGGAACTAAAGCCTAGTCTACAACGTGCTCTTTGCGTCTGGAAACATTCTATTTTGTAGCCAATAAATACGTTTAAAAAAATTTGCGCGAGTTGATAAACTGTACATTGTACAATTGTACGTTGTCGACAAAGTTTTTAAGCGTTTTGATCTGCTTATACAAACTAGAATGTTTCTAGACGCGAAGAGCACATTGTAGTCTAGACTTAACAATACACGGGAATAACTTTTATCTACAGTCTCTCATAGCGCGGCGTAAAAGCACTAGGCGAGGGCTCGCGCCGGCGTGCCTTTCCGCAGGGAAGTTCAGTGTTCATTAGTAAATTAAATGTTTAACACGATCGACGACAACGAACGACCCCGAGCCGAGCGTTTGCGAGCTCGCAAGACGAGTGTGGTACGCCGGAATCCGAATACCTGCGGTATCCATTGCGTCTATAGGTTGCGCAACAGGGTGTACATATGTGGGCGCACATATGTATGCGCGTATATGCACATGGGGGGGTAAAATATACGTGGCCGCGTGTATACGAACACGCGTATGGATCTATGCGGTTATGTACGTACGTGTTAATATGGCCGCATCCATTGGGAAATCGCATCCCAAAACACCACGTCGGTACCACGTCGAGTAATTAATTATCGTTACGGCGACGATCAGCCGCTAATCAGAATAACGATAATTGGGATCGATTCGCTCGCTCGCACACCGCAACCCCGGACTTACCTGAAACACACGAAAAAAAGAGCAACTCAATTAACGCAGTGTTACATATGCATTTATAATCAAAGCGTAATATCAGCACAGTAAAAAGTATATTCGACATACTGGATATAATTACATTATCATGTTACTTCGCCTATGTCTTTTACACACTATGCTTTTGCCCGCTGAGAGGAGAGAGAACAAGAGAGAGAGAGAGAGAGAGAGAGAGAGAGAGAGAGAGAGAGAGAGAGAGAGAGAGAGAGAGAGAGAGAGAGAGAGAGAGAG
>NW_011967206.1:613670-645498 GCF_000949405.1 Vollenhovia emeryi | reverse complement strand
AGAGAGAGAGAGAGAGAGAGAGAGAGAGAGAGAGAGAGAGAGAGAGAGAGAGAGAGAGAGAAAGGGAGAAAGCGTACTTTTATAAATAAGTATACTCTTCTCCAGCAACATGTTTTTAAATCCTATTATAGGTACATGTCATCTGGAAAAATGGGATCCTTATTTTTCAGCAAAAAGGACGCCGCAGCGCCAGCATTGGCTATTGTACGGGATAACTTACAAAGTGTGCCGCGCGATAATTAACGAGCCATCCGTACGGTTTGTTTTTCGCTCGGGCTCTACGCCGGTATAATTGGTTGAGCGCGAAATAATTCTTATTGGACGACAGTGTAGTCGGGGTAACACAGTCCATTAGCGTAATGGCAACGATATTACTACCATGATACGGAGACGATTCGGATGTGTAACTCGCCCGCAATGAGAGTTACAAGTGGTAAAAACGCACGGAGAATGCTTAATTAGCATGCAATTACGTTCGGTGAACGTAATACCGAGCTAATTGGATTAATGAGATCCCGCCGGGTTTACGAGTATTGACGGCTGACAACGGTTCGCGCGATTTTTCGAATCGCACGAGACAATTAGTGGCAAAGCTCCAAATCTCTGACAATAAGAGAATATTTGAGAGTTCTGAAAAAAATCACATCGCATAAATATGTATACGTGCATGTTCATGTGACAACAAAAAAATATAAAACTCTCAAATAAAAGAGTATTAACATCTTATAAATTAAAATTTTATTTCATCTTATCTTCTTTGTATTTTTCTCAGCTTTATTCTAGCCACGTTTCATCCCCAAGGCAAGCGATAGATCCGTCGCTGCAGACAATTGTTTAATGTTTAACGCAGAAGACAGTTTGAACAATCAAATGTGAAATTGTTATTCGTGGCTCGTGACCTTTTCTACGACAGCTCGGAATTAGGTCAATCATTAGTGGCGATAAGTGCACGCGAGTCGTTATATTTTCGTCCATTTATTCGCAGCTCTGCCACATAACGTTCGCTCGACTAGTTAAATATTTAATCTGTTCCAGTTCCCGAATCGATTTTAGCACCAGAAGTTCTCGCTTGCTGACCTACCGCTCGAAATACGATAATATCGAAGTCGCTACTACTTCTACTGTAACATTTACTATTCCTCCACTTACAAACTAGCTTCGAAACCCGACATGCCCAACGCGATTTAAGCTTATTTATCTGAATTTTTCTATAGATTCCATAACAATTGAAATAAATAAGCGCTCGAAAACCAATCATTGAGACTTTGTTCAAGAGTGAAGTTTTAATCTTTCTGCAAATGTTTGCGATTAAATTTGAAACTAATTAGTCAGTTAAAACCCTCATGTTTTCGGTCTAGTTGTAACGAATTCATGAAAAATCAATTCGACTAGAAACTCGATGATCCATAATTTCGCCGAACAATCCTTTATCTCAACATTACGACACAAAATTGCACAAAGTGGTGTTCGTGACTCGGCATCCCATAACTGACTTAATTTCTCATTCAACGACACGGTAACCAGTTTGATATTCAAACTGCGGTTTCGATGCGACCTTTTACGACGTTTCTTAAATTTCGCGATTGACGGTTGAATCTCGTATCCATTGTCGAGCTACACGAATATTAATGGGAAATCAATTCAATTTCTACGCGATTGTGTAATTTTATCCTCGAATCTCTGAGACAATTACGGCGAGTCACCTGAGAAGCGAAGAAGGTAAATAAGTCCGTTCACCCGTAAGACGCAAGCGTCCGTAGAATTGATTTTCTATTTGTCTCGATAGCACCGTCTACAAGAACATACGTACTCCATCTTCGCTTCCCCCCGAGGCTCAACTGTACGCATTGTACTGAGACAGCACTAAAACAGCAAATAAAAATCTATAAGGCACAAACGAGCGACGGATAAGCGTATAGCCCGGCTTGTTGATTCTAAAAAAAAATCCTTGCGCCATTACGACAAAAGAATGCTATGCAATGAACGGATTCGACGCCTCCTGCTAATTTTGTCGATCATTGATAAACGGATATTGAAAAATCATCAACTATATGTATAGACTAATATAAGCGTTCGTTAGATTAATATCACATTTGCATTCAATATAATAACAAAAATCAGGACCTATTAATCGAGAAAACAATGCATTTTCCACTAAACAAATTTCACTCCAAGGGCAATAAATTCATGGTGGAATCAACGAATGATGCCCATTAATTTAACAGGAACCCCGCTATCTCAAATTAGGAACCTATCTTATAACAGGGGACTTTTCTCTATATATTTATATTATTGTTATAATTATGTTACTATAACTGATTACAAAAGAAAAATGCATTATTTGAATGAAATAAAAGGATAGAAATAAAAATTTTTAATATATTGCACGATAATAGCAATCGAAATCAATCTTATTTTAATTTTTATTACGTTAGAACAAATCGCGAGATTAAACCGCGATTAAACCCACGATGGTTTTAAACGTTTCAGAGAATAGTCCACTAATTGAAATTCCAGGGAGTATCGGGTCGAAGAATTTGAGCATTGGAAAATATGGGAGAGAGAAATCGTCGAATGCTCGCTGAAAATTTCAAACGCGTTTATGATACAGAGCATCGAGCTATCTGCAATAAGAATTTATTCATCTGCGAGAAAAAAGTGTGTTCTCTTTCTGGTTAATCCTTAACAAATATTGTATCCTTGACGAATATTGAAACTGATTCGTTCACATATAAAAATATTAAAGAGTTGCGCAATTCTCTAACTTCAAATTCTATCGGCTTACAAAAGGTATGACTAGGTATAAATATACAAAGAGATTTATCTATATTTATCTCCGAAAAAAAACTTAGACAACGATCGACTTCCTTCAGACGTTATTCCATATCAAAAAGTAACAAGACACCAAATCTAAAGACAATTTTTGTATACTTTAGCTACCAAGGTATTTTGTTTCGACTCCGTCGTAAAAAAGGAAACGCTCTTCCTAAATGTTTTATAAAAAAGGAATAAATTACTTTCACTGCACGTCCGAAATATTGTCGGAAATAAGTGCAATTAGCAACAATATTTCGACGAAGGCAACTCCATATAAACAGAAAATTGTAACGTTGGAGAAAAAGAAAGCAGCAGGTCTCGATCTAGCGAGACATTACACTTAGCGCAATTAGCTTCCGCGGTACTTTCGTGTTGTCCAACATGCCAGCCGGTACATTAGCCAGCAACTAACTAACCGTCGAGATCGCAACTCTGTGAAATAAATATCAAGTAGTTGCGGCCGCAGGACGCGTCAGGCAGTATATTCCTCGAAAGCGGGTCCACTTTGTACGACAACAATGCGCCCTGTGCACGCGAGGAAACCGATTTTGCACTGATCTCTCTTCCTCTTTTTTTATTAACTCGCACGATTACGCACACTTTTTTGCAATATCGTGGTATATGTAATTGGAGACAAAAACTTATTTCATGGGTTGCCTGGTGAATGAATAATATATCAGGTGATTGACGTAATACACCTGATTAACCGCGCTCGATTTCCCATCGCATTACATTCCATCCGATCCATAAATCACTCCGCGTCTATTAACACGTTGCAACGAACATTTCAGAAGGGGTAAACGATCGTAAACTGATGTGTCATAACCCATCGGATGGGCGTGCGAGACGGAGTGAAAAAGTGTAATAACGAAACCGTCAAGAGTTGGTAAAAGAGCTCGTTCATAACTTTTAATTAAAGTGGAGGGAATTGTCTGAGATCATCCGGTAATTACTACGGTTGACCTGGTCAGGTGGGAAAACGCCTTCTGTAGTCGCTCCTCTCGGCGCGATTTCAAGGCTCATTCCAGCTGGAAAACTGGTTGTGTCTCGGTGCGCGGGTTATCTGATGCGCACTGTGGTGCATCGCGATTTCGTGGACGTTGTATTGTTACGGCGCGAGCCATGCTTCATCATTTTTGCCACCATTACGTTTATTATCCCAGAGCAGAGCGTTGCTAACTGAGACGCACGTTCGCGCCGAGGTGGGTGGTCCTCTCTCTCTCTCTCTGTCTCTCTCTCTCCTCTTCTCGTCTCGACACACGTCGAAACAGCCTCGCGCGCCGTGTGCCACTTAAATCGCCTTATATCAAGATTAATCGCATTATTCCTCTACTTCTGATTCGTATCTCTCCCAAGACCTCCATTGTATGTACGTGGCGATAATTACGGATTTCGAGCTACCGCCGTCTAGTAAATGCGAGCGATATCGAGATGAACGCCGATCTGACGCATGTAACGATTTCCGCGGAAACAAGACCGTTATATCGACGCAAGAAGTGATACAGTTACATCGAGCGAGGAAACTTACAGTAATAATTGCATCTCGAGTCCTTCGGCTGTCCTTGAATCATTTTTTGTTGCCGGATGTTCTAGTCGAGAAAAGAATTACAAAGTGCAAGAGTAAAGTGACCCTTAGGCTTGAGATCGGACCGTAATCAAGTTGTTGACCAATCAAACTAATACTTTGGAACAATGTTTAGAACAACTAGAACAACCTGGAACAACCTTAAAGTTGGATCTTCGAAAAGTGGGGTGCCAGGTAGAAAAATCATTTTCTTTTAATTTTCCGCGAAAATTTCCATGATATAAATTTGATCTTCGGGAACAATTTGGAACAAGTCTAAAACAACCTGGAACAACTTTTAGAATTTTGAAATTCCAAAAATGGGGTGCTAACTTCACACAGGTTCCTATTTTATGCTACATTGAAATATAATAGCATTGGATCCGAAATATTTTTCTGTGGGTGTGTGATCGTGGAATAACGTGGCATTTTGAAGAATTTTATGAGAGTTTTGTGAAATTTTACCATACATTCTACTAATAATTAAACTTAGTAGACATTTTACTAGTAGAATATATGGTAAAATTTCAGGAAACTCTCATATAGTTGTTCAGAATGCTATGTTGTCCCACGATTACATGATTTTCAGGGTAAATTTTAAGACAAAATTCGCTCCGTGTATAGGCTTAGTTTTCTCCATTTTACATATTGAAATGTTCAGAACGAGTTGTGCATCTTTAAGAACTCTGCAAAACAGGCTTTTTTTCTTAAGCGTTCGATTATTACACGACAAATTTTTAACAGATCCATCACGGTGGAATGATGGAATTTTAAACACGCTCTCTCGATCGCGATCCGCCAAGCCTGCTATAATCTCGGCTATAATGATACATTAGAAATTTTTCATTCAATCGGTTCGCCGAGGCTCTTAACCGCAGTTTTCCTTAGAAAGACAGCGCGCCGGAAACTCATGTTTATGACCGAATTATTTTCCATTATAGCGGCATATTTTCCACTTCGTTTTAGACTACGACCGTTCGGTAATGGCCGCGCCGCCGCTCGGAGATAAAAACGGCAAATTATCCCTTTGGAAAGACCTCGCCACGACATAATGCGCATCTTTTACCTGTCGAAGGTAGCGCGTAAACCACCTTGCTTGGAAGCATTTTCCAGCCGCGTTGGCCGTTCTTATTCCTTTCTTCTACCTGCCATCTTCTAAACGAAATCAACTTGCAACCATTTTTGCAAAACTTAAAGATATATTCATAGAAAACAATTATGACCCGCTTTACGCGACAAAATCGCCATTTCGCAATAAAAAACTACTGAACTTATAACCATCGTTACATTGTCGTTACTTGAAAGAATGAAAAAAAGCATGTTCTTATCGAAAGCTGGTGAAATTTTTGACGCGACAAAAGATTTTTCGTTTTATTTTTTAATAAATACGCGTTTGAAAAATAAGATAAAGAGCGATGAATGAAGCAGGTATTCGTCTTCAATAACGTTTGGGACGGGATTGATTGACGAGATTCTAGACGAGAATATGGAATTTCTTGGGAAAACGGATCGACAACTCCGCGCCTAGATTGTGCGGCGTCTGGCCTCGTCCGAGCAGAAATATTAAGATGCAAATCAAAGGTTTGCATTCGGTTATACGCGTGCACCTTGTGGAGTCATGGTCGCGGAGGTGCGCCGTGACACGAAGCGGTATAACGACACACGCGGCCGTCGAGACACCTATCTCCGATCGAGCGCATTTGCATTCCGCTCCTCCTCCTCGCGCTCGTCTCCGCGGGCAGGTCGCTCGCGGGGTACCCGTTTGCCCGTCGTCATCGCGACGATGATTCATAATGACGGGCCTCGAGAGCGCGAAGCGTCGTGATTCATCCACGATTCTGCGATGATGAAAGCGCGAATGTACCCTCGAGCGGTGCACCGTTAGAAAGTGGGCAGACGGATGTAAACACATGCCTTTGAACTTGGAGACCTCTCGGATATTCATAAAAGGAGGAGATCCTTCGAAGAGACAAGCCGAGGAGACGATTTAATTGTCCAGATTTCCGCATTTTACACTAGGACACCGCGAGCATGTGAAAATCAAACACAACTTATTTTATACACAGCCTCTGTGGCGGCTGTCAAAGTTCAATCGTCTAGTCACTGACAGCGTGAAGTGAGCCAAGCGCGAAACAGCCATAGACGTATAACATATGGACTGCGCATTTTGGCTGCAGAAGTGTACAAACTTTAGAAAGAGACAACATAATTGGAACCGTGGCCCTCTCTCTGTCTATCAATATCTGGAGTGGGGCAAAGATTAAATATGGCTACAGTGCTTGACAGAGTGGACGGAGTTGTTGTTGACGACACGGACTACGTTTCCGCCGAGGGTCAGAGTCGGGCTAGAGTCGGGTCAGAATCGGATTGGGGTGAGCGCTTCGGTGGAAACACCAAATTCAAACCTGAACCCTACCTCACAAAATTTTAATTCTTATATTTAAGATCATCTTAAGTATACTCTTAATGTGTTTTTAACCAATCACAGAGCCATATTAGCCTCTTAAGATCGACTATGAACACCGGCCTATGGTATGTCTATGGAAACAGCGAATCAACATCGCGGACAAGAAGCAACAATACACTTCGAGACTTTCGAGTATCGACTTAACACGCCTCTTTTTTTTTATAAGAGGAAGAACTGTTTTTGGAATATGTGTTGTGAAAAAAAATCTCGTCTCAATAACGATGCTACGTGCTGGCGTATCGAAAACTTTGCGAATGATTACGCGCATATTTAGTCTCCAGGATTGGCAGCGCGGGCGAACTGCGGACGTAAATTAATAAGGTCGATGGAATCATTAAGCGAGTTAAATAACGAAGCGCGCATACAGGTACGGCTAACAAACGACGGCGCTAGCGCGCGGCACGGCAGGTACTTCCCTCATTAATTGGACCATAATTTCCTACCGCGTAGGAAATGGAACATAAATCGTAAGTGTGGTAACGGTTCCTTTTTCCACCGTCCAATTAGGGGGAAGGAAAAAAAGAGCGTCCTGCATGCGCGCGGCGCAGGTGGCTTAAGGGCGAGGTTTCCACGCGGGGCTACCGCGGGGCTTATTATCTCGCGCAACGCGAATCCGCGGTTAATTCGCGTGTAACTGGCGCAATGGCAGTTACGCAATACTTGCCATTACGCTCGCGGAAACTGAAACGGTGAAACTGCTCGCGCTGTTTATCGGACGCGGACACGCGCGGCGAACACGAGCGAGGAGGAGAGAAAGGCGAATGGAGTTCTCCAGTTCCCACGGCTCGGTCTGGTCACTTTACGCACACGGCGAGAGCTTACGGGTCGGCACGAACGAGAGCTGCTCGTATCCCGTGTCTGGTTAGGCCTGATCGGACTACACGGATCGGATCGTGTCGTGTCTCTGTAACGCCAATGCATCTCGCGCGCTCGGGGAATATTTCCCTGAGCACTTACTTCCTCTTCTCCCTCGGTCTCACATAATTCGCGGGCGGAGTACACCTGCGATCGTGTAGCAAGAAAACATCTCGCAGCGAAATTCAAGACAAGAAATTTATTTTATCTTTTGCTGCCTACATTTTTCCTTGATATCTTTTTAGAATTGTATTTGTAAGTGTATTTGCAGATGAAAAATAGTAAGGAATAGATTCTTTCTAAATATGCGTTATATGTAAACTAATCGAGGGGTAAGCCGCTACGGGCATTGCGGTGTACGGATTTGCAGCATTACTAGGCATTTTTTGGCATTAGTTTGGGCATTATAAAGATAAAATGAGATAATAAGATGAAGTAGTGCCCACTGGGCATTAATAGACATCGGTGTACATGATTATGGTCAGCGGTTTACCCCTCGACAACAATACTCAAATTAATAGAAGAACAGTTATTTCTCCATATTCATGAAATGCCACACTTGATATATGTTTTCTAGTAGTCCTCTATTATAAGATAGGCTCCTAATATGAGACAGCGAAGGTTCTGCTAAATTAATAGGAATCATCTATTGGTTCCACCATGAATTTATTGCCCTTGGAGTGAAATCTGTTTAGTGGAAAATTGATTGTTAGATCGTGTAGTCGTTGCGAAATAATTTGTGATTGAATTTGGATGTTGAAAACCTACTATCTCACATTAGACTGCTATCTCATAATAGAGAACGTTTCTCTGTTCGTCTTAAATGTTCTCCCTAAGGGTTTTTTTTCCGCCACGGACCATCCTTGATAGTGAGCGTGATTATTTTTGATAATGACTATGAATAATTTTCCCTCTCATTACGTGATTGAAGCAATTGTGTTACTCGTGATAGGCGCATGATTACGATAACAATAGGCTTGCAGCGTTTAGGCAGCAACGCTATTTCAACACGCGTTAAATGCATGACGTTGTCAACCATTATACGGGTTTGCATCAATGATATCGCAACAATAGATTCATTAAAAGCGTTGAAATGACAAGTTCAAAACGGATCGCCTGTGCACGGATGTCTGCAGTAAGCTACAGATTGATCTTGTCGCCTAATTCGTAATACTTAATTACGTAACATAAAATTGGTAATATAAAATTGGTAATATAAAATTGGTATGGCAAGAAAATTATTTTGTAACTTATACAATATTATAATTAATATATAATTATATCTTTCCTTTTTTAGTATAAAATTAGTCAAAAAATTTGTTTCTTTCATATATGATTCTTAAAAAATTATTCTTGTATCGATTGTTCCAAAACATTACGAGAGGTAGCCGGTTAAATTAATACGATTGTGTCGCATTGAATGCAAGCGCTGGTCAAACGAGACTCGCATACCATCGGATTTTGCAGCCACAGAAATGTCACTAACCGGCGGGCGTTCACATCGAGTCAGAGGCACGACAGACGGCATTTTTCCCTAATTGCCCGGCCGTTTTGCGTAATATCATTGTGAGTGGATAAGGACTGTCTGTCCGTCTGACCCCGATGGCTGTATTCGCTGCTATTTTCTTTATTACGTCGAATTTCCTGTTCGACGCGTAAAATGTCGACAGGATTGACCCGCTTTGATCGAGTTGTCAGCCGAACGCGGTACCGAAGTCGTTGTCCTTGGTTTAGAACTCGGGCACAGGAGAAAACATTGACGCACGATTCGTTACGCAATCGTGAAAAAAGCGTGCATTATCTGTCGTTAAAGGTAATTGGAACGGAAACGTGCGCGCGATAGGCGCTATAGGCTAAGCTATTTCTTGCCGCCAGGAAAATCTGAATGCATATTATTATCTCGCTAGTTACGGCGTAAACGTAAATTATTTCCGCAATATTACTAATTTAATCGTCACAAGTTTTTCATTTTAAATTGACTTCAAGCCAGGATCGATCGAAAAAAGAAATCAATGAACACATATGAATTTAGTATGAAAATGCAATACGACGTAGAAATTTCTCAGATATAACGTCATCGAATTTTGCAACACTCCCGATGTTGTAAATCGTGGAATTCGTCCTCTTAACCGGACGAACAAGCCATAAAAAAAGCAAATTTTGCCGTGAAATTGATTTTCCCGCATCACTTGAAATTCTGCCAAAATGCACGCGTCAATATTTCCCACATCCGAGCTTTTTCTGGCGCATAACCGAGAGTATACATCCTGTGACCAAGAATATTTTGCATATAGTAGCGTATTTATTCAAGTCCAAAATGAACGTTTATAAAATGGCCAATTTATATGCGCATACAATCGGATAGTGTTACGCGATAATAAATTCAAAACTCTTCCTAGTTGTCGTCAAATAAAATTTGTGTTACGAAATGCACCACGATCTTATATAATACAATTTCTCTTCATGATATAAAGATATAATCAACATCTCTTGAATTTACACATTAATTTATTCTAATAACCCTGTTAATAATCCGCTTAAGTGATAAACTACTTTACAAAAACGTGCTTGATTCAATTATGTACAAGTAATATTCAATTATGTAAAACTAGATTCACGAGTGTAGATGTAAATTTGGGATAAAAATGCGGTTTTCTCTTCAGCACGGAGGAGATAAACTCTCTTTACTCTCTCTCATTTCTTCTTCTCACAAATCTCTCATGGATCCTATCCAACCTCTTAAGTTTCGTGCCAAAGAGTCACGCGCTATAAATAATGTTTACAATCCCCGTGGAAAGCCAAGCGTGCATTTACGAATTTTCATTTGTTCACTTCAAAAAAAAAATTTGTGAAACTTTGTATTCATATTTGTTTATTTGTAAAACTTGTACAATAAATATTAAAGACTACTCAACTTTTTTTATGTTCTTTTATTGCTAAGATACCGAAAAAATGCAAAAACTCGGCCTAAATGCGTTAACTAGAAATTAAATGGCGAAAAAGTCAAAAAAGTTGAGGTGGTAACGTGGGTTACCACCATGCTTCAAAGGGTTAATGTCCCTTCTCGAGTGTTTACAACGTAGCGATTCCTACGCTGCGCTGCAGTAGACCGATTGTCGCCGAACGTCAGCGAAGCGGCGGGATACCAATCGCGGCAATTAGTCCGTGACAGATAACGTTACCGAAGGCGCCCGTCGTTAAGTGTATTAGATAGATAGGTGACGACTCCTACGCACCTGTGGGAGCACACCAGACAGTCCGAGCATACATTCCGTATGTTCGGTCTACCACGAACCCGGTATCTGTGCACGCGAGTAACCGGCGCGCATATGAACGAGCCTCGATTATCCGAGGAGGATGAGTAACGTCTACCACTTCGTATGCAAAACGATACCTCTCGCGCGTGTGTCGGAGGGAACGTCCTAGGCGCCGCGTAAGTGCACGCGTATCGCTCGGAGAACAGTCATTTATCCTCTATGACTGTATTTATTAGAAAGCGACATAAATACAGGCGCCTGGCTACCGCGTCGCGGCGCAATCGATAGCCCTGTCCGCCTACGTAAACGAATTAGCGGCTTACGAATTATCCCAATTGAACGCTGAAATTTAAACGGATTTCCGTGCTCGCGTGGGATTCGGATAATGTAAATACGGAATATTGATTGAAAATTTAAAATATAAAACAGCGATAACGTATAACGCAGAGGAAAGTCTTCTATTACGAGATAGGTCGCTAATATGAGATAGCAGGTTTTCAATGCCCAAATTCAATCACAATTTTTTTTTTGCAACGATTACAGAATCTAAGAATGAGTTTTTCACTCCACCATTAATTGAAGAGAAACCCCGCTATCTCATAATAGGGAACTTTCCTCTAATAATATTTAATAAATTGCAAGATATCACATTCACAAATTATGAATATTCATAATTGCGAGTACTAGAACGAGGACTGTTTAAGGATAAAATTTGAATCGACTGCGCCAGATACACTTTGGCGTAAAATAATTGCAATTGAGAGAGGCCACAACAATGTTAATGAATTCTTAAAGTCGTTCCGAGAATTACAGAGGTAAACGAAATTGCAGTGTTAATTGTGCACTTTACATATGGATCAGACGTATCTAATTTAGCGTGAGCCAGTCTCTATCCTATTTCTCTAGCCGGTTTCCTGCTACATTGTTTAGCATGAAAATGAGATTACCCTCTAGAGAGAATTCGAAGTTTCCAGTTAAACGTGTAAGAAAATAGTAGTCAGGGTAAATTTTTCAATTTTAAATTTCCATCTCATTTTCATTGAGCTGTATAATCCAACTTTAATATCAATTCATAAAATTGAGAATTTATAATTATACATATTACATTATTATTAGACATATTTTATATTAAGTATACGATAAAAAAATTATACTCAGATTTTTTGCATCTATAAAATCTCTGTCGTAAGATGTCAACGAGTTTGATTGCATTTATTATTTATTGTTGTCAATATTTTAAACACGTGAATAACATAAAAGTCGTGAGTGATATAACTTCTCAAGTATTATTTTTCCCACGACATAACGGCCGCAGAAGAACTTTAAAAATATTTTCGAACAGCGGTCTTTACAAAGAATAAAAAAGGTCGCGAAGAGGACCACCTAGTCAGCTACCAAGAATGATATCGAGCCTGGATGAAAAGGACCGACCAATTTATGGCAGACCCCTGTGGAAACGAAGATAATCCAGCGGATGACAACTCTCTACGCGAGTCCGACAGCGGCCGCCGTCGACTTATGAAACCACCGTTGCGTTTACCTCGCAGCGCGCTCGGATCCTTTCAAATTCCCAGGGAATTTGTCGCGAATTATCCGAGTACGCTAGCCCGGCAAGTTCGCAAAGATATTTCGCAACGACACGTTCTCGTGTAACTCTTATGACTTTGAAGAAAACGTTGATAAGACATGTATTGCTCGGCTTTAACGTTACTTATACAGATTACAGTGTCTCACACAGGAATTATACTATTAGACTTTATTATACAAGTATTTGGAAATAATTCGTAACCATTTTTTTGTCCAGTACCTCATGCTTGAAATATTTTCCGAAAAAATCAAAATATTTCTAACCGTCCTCGGTTTTAAAGGTAAGCCTCTGGTATATTCCGAGGACCAAGCACTATATTTTGACCAACCAACATCGGTTGGCCAATATATTTTCTGTAATCGCCGTCCAGTACAACATAGTCTGTTCACACCAACGAGATTAGAATTTCGTCGCTCGTTGACGGAAACGGCGCGGTTCCCGAGAGCTGTTAAACCCAACGCCGATCTGCTCATAAAGGAGAAACGGCCCCGACAGCAGCGTGTATTATCACGAAAAAGGTACAATGAGAGGAATTTTGAAATGTTTCCCCGATCGACGATGTTGCGTCATGGAACGACTTGCGGCACATGTTTTATACATACTTCGCGGCTTTACAACCAGTGATATTATCTTGCAAATGTTGCCGATGGTGCGCTTATCAATGTTGTATACTGTACGTACATACTCCAATATTACAGTGAATACCATTGTGACGTCTTTTATCTCGATTTACAACGTATTTAACGTTACATACTTGCTTCAGTCTAAGCCATATTTATCAGATATGCCTTGTCAATAAGATGGCAAGTAGATAGTCATATTACTTGATATAAGAAACTATTTGTTTAATGCATCTGTATCTCTAATAAAAAATATGATAACGCGTGCTTTCGAAAAAAAAACTCGTTCTCGCAATTTACGATTCATCAGTGTATCAATATTACGTTAATAGATCAACTGATTAAAACCTATTTTTAATAAATAATTGAGACATATATATTTTTTATCTAGAAAAATTATTAAACGACGCTAACTGGCAAATTCTAATTAAAGAAGTTTATTGCGAAAAATATTACCTCAGCCAGGGTTTGAACCTGGACCTCCCTAAATCTAGGCGGGCGTCTCACCAATTCGACCACCGAGGCACATGATAATATTTGTCGCGAGTGTATATTGTCGCAAGCATAATTAGTAAAGTGTTACAATTGGTACGACGTTTCGACCCAAGTTTAACTCGGAACTTTATAACGCGCGAACGTGCTCACTTAAGTTAAAATAATTTTCCCGACCAATTCCTGCGATGACAATGATGACCTGTGAGCCTGCTATAATTTATACTCTGCGAGCATCTATGCACGAGGTAACTTTTACATATGTACACTCTTACTTGTATTTTGTAATTTTTTATCACCTTCAAAAATTGTGACATGGTTTGCAGTTCGGTTACTTGATAAGGACCTGATACTTGGGTCGAAACGCCGTACCAATTGTAACACTTACTTAATTATATTGCCAGTTGGATCAACAAGAAGTTTTGTTTCAATCTTTACGATATATTTTTTTACTGAAAAAAAGAAAAAATACAGTCACTAGCCACACTAAATTGTACCACACGAAATATGCAAAAGAGTGATTTATTCGACGTTGTAGCAAGGCATGCACTCAACTTTTGCACATTTAGATAGATGAAATGATAATCTTGATTTACTCATATCCTGCGGGAATTAAGGAGAACGAAACTAAAGCGTGTACAAATGACCCAAGTATAAGCATAGAATTTGTCCGTGCTTAGCGAGGTATATCCGGGCACATAATAGCGCGCATAAATTCGTCGCTCTTGTCATGGGCCGCGAAACGACGATCCGTATAGCCACAGTCGCACGGTAGTTCGTTAATCTTTCGTAAGAGTTAATTACCGGGAGATTCTCCAATTTCTCTCTCGTCGAGTGCGGGAGCCGCCTAAATCTCGGGTGCAAGAGTAGACGTCTAATTGGTAATTAGCAAAGAAGGGTGTACCGTGCCAAAGGGAGGCCGAGTGGTTTATGGCTGCTCCCGCGTAATGTTTCTCGATTAGGCAAACTCTAAATTTCTTAATCGCGAAATACGCCTCCGTTTTGTCTACGCGGGAACATCACTAAACTCCCCCTTCGCTTGCCTATATACAATTCCGCGTTCCATCATTTCCATCCAAATATTAAATTAATTTCAAGTTTATATCTTTTTATCTTTAGACAGTGCGCATACTTTGTATTCACGTATAAAAAAATTATTTTTAGTGATTATTTATCAATAAAACTCGCAATTTCGTTTGTTAAAATGTTATGGAAAGTGTATAGAATGTTGACATAATAAAGCAACGATCATATAATAATTTTGCAAAATAAAGTTTTGGGAAAGAAATTCAGTGCAATCTCCATTGTAGAAATATCGTAGCGGCATCGAAAAGAAGGTGAATATTATGAAGTCTTTTTTCTGTCTGTCTTCCCCCCCCCTCTCTCTCTCTCTCTCTCTCTCTCTCAAGTCTTCCCTCTGACTCAAGAAAAAAGCTTTTCAAAGAAATCCCTGCGCCATCGCTCGTCTTGCCTGACAATAGCGCTGGTCACCGACCGGCCTCGCTATTTCTATCTCCGCAGTTCACGAAGCCTTTGTTCAGAGGTAAAATGAGTGATAATAAACGCGCCTGGCCGAGACGGGTAAAAATGCTTTCACTTCGCAAACCGAGCTTTTCGTATATAAAATTACGGATTTCCCTCAAAGCCTTTTAACTCGACTGTCTGCCTCCTTACCCGCGTGTCCCGGCGATATTTTTTCCCTTCACCCCCGCGCCGTTCATTTAAGTAAGTTCGCGAAGAGACGCATTGTGTCGGGCGGATAGAGAGTCCACGATAGGTTCCACGATACATCTCGACCTGAAATACACGCAACGCTGTGACACAATTGTGACCGATCGTTAATATTCACATCCCACGGTATGCGTGCCAGCTAATCGCGTTTCTTTCCAACTTCATTAACGCGTCCCACACTTTCTCGTATTTACACCTTTCCCCGCCGTCGGAGCAGGGAAATCGCGTAAACGCCCGTATAGAAACGAACCTTGCGATATAATGCGAGATAGAGGCCCGTACTCTCGATTCTCATCGCCACCGACTACGGTGCCGCAACAGCTTCGGTGATAACACCTGCGCGCTCGATCTCGCCAAGTTCATTAACACGTCCCGCGTGACAGAGCTAGTCATCTCGCAACGGCGCATGTAGGCCGACAGACACAGTCGGGCGTTGTCTAGATCCCGCGATATCTCGCCCGCCAATTTCGCGAGAGTTGAAAGCGTTTAACGAACTCGTTTAAGTGCAAAAACGGCGAAGATAACTGCGGTAGCTTATGCCCGTCGGAAGATTCCTTCTTTTTTTTGCGAGTAGGTTTCTCTCTTTCTCTAGTATCCACGCTCGCTTCTCGAAACGCCGTAATCGTAAATCATGATCGTGGTACTTCAAGGCCGCGTTGTAATTGAAAACTCTTACAATGCCGAGGAGAGCTTCCTGGAAGGATCCGCGACGTGCGGACTTCGAGACCGTCGTCGAGCGTTGTTAATTTAATAGCTGGGGAGAGCCAAAGTGACTCTCGCCGACAACGGAGGGATTTTCCTGCTTCTCTTTGCGCCACACTCGGTGAAATTTATATTCCAGGAAATTTCCGAAAGTTGTGGAACGCGCAAAAGTTGAACAGGGGAAAAAAAGCCCAGACAAAGACGAGAAAAATAGAAAACGGAAGTGGATAATTGCTTCGACGCAAGTTCCGACATAAGTTAATCAGAATCGGATCTAAGGAGCGTAAAGGGATTTAAGATGGACATAAATCCTGGAATATCTGTTAATTTGTGTTTCAATGCCACGTTCTTCGGCTAATTTGAAATCGATATTTCCTTAAAATATATCGAGGCTAACAAGTCTCTAGTTTTCGAACAATAAATAATTGAAAAGCAGGACTGTCCACTATAAATATCAAACGAAACGACGAATAACGAAACAATACTCGTTAATATATTTCAAGATTTAGCGGTAAACGATACTTTTTAGCTTTTCCATGAAAAAAAAACCGATTTGTGATAAACCAAAAAGTTCGCAGTGAAAAGAATGCCTGGTTTTAAGAAATTATGTCAAGCTCGTAAAATGTAGCCAAGTAAAAAGTCCTCTTTTATCTATTCCTTGTAGGGGGGAAAAATGGAGAAAACGGCCGAGTTGCGGAAATAATTTCCTCTCATAATAATTCTCGCGGAGGGTAACGCGATCACAAGAAATATTTCTGCGGAAGAAACGAATCGCGCCGATCTGACTGGGCCACGAGAAGGGAAAGGGTGGCCGCGCGTTCTACAACGCGGATTTGCATCACGAACCCCTTGCGGACGGCGTATCCTTCGGTGGTGCCGTGCCGTGCCCCGCCGGTAGTTCGGCGGATTGAATTTTCGTATCGAATAAAATTTATATCGCCGAAAGTCGTTTCTCTCCGGAAATATATACACCGCGGCTTAGTATTATGCATACGGGACGCGCGCCTGTGTAAACGCTATCATAAAATTTGATACTTATCTGCGTTCTCGCGACAGAATGTTTCGAACGGAAGCTGTATCGCGTACCACGAAATTGTATTAGAAACGTGAACAAGAAAAAAAGTACAGGTGTAAACGGCTCCGAAAAATCTTGTTGAGAAACTACATACGTTCGCTCGCGTTATCTTAATTCGCGTAGAGCATAAACGCGGGGATGAATCGCGTCGATTCGTGTAAAATCGCGCGGCGTGGATTTTCCAAGCCGACTCGATAATAACGCGATTACAATTGCTCCAAGCCGCAGCCCGCGTTTTGCGTGCGGCGCGTTGTGCCGTGAAAAACGACGGGAATAAATTAGCATGTAAAACTCGCAATTTCCCTCACCAAAGCTCTCCCATTCAGCCGCGTAATATTCATCGTCAGACTCCGCGGCTAACCACACACGCTCAGCCCTTCGTCCTAAGCATAATCCCACTCCATTGTTCGTGAAACTGCGTACCGCCGCATCATACCCGATTATTCCAAGTCGATTTTCGTCTATCGAGCGGACGCGCCCCGTGACCATATATCGATTCAAGCAATCCCCGGGTCCGGCGGGCACGGCGGTTCTCCATCGTATTTGGGTGCTTTGTTACCGGATTAGAAAATCGGAAAAGAAGGCGACGCGCTTTATGTTAATCGGAAACGATGTTGCGAAACGTCGGCGAGATAAGAAAAAGAAAGGGGGAGGGGGAGGAGAGAGAGAGGGGGGAGGGAGGGAGGGAGAGAGAAGGGAAATGGGAGAGAGAAGATGCGACAGGGAAAGAGGATAGCTGAGATAGAGAATCGTTGCTATGCGGGCTGGAATATCGAGTGGTTCTAACGTAATTGCGACGGCTAAAGGTCCCGGGAGATAGGATGTGTGCCCGCACGGAATAGACGCGATGCGTTTGACGTGAACGTAATTAACACTCGGGGAAACCTTATCGGCCGCTTTCGCAGCGCTGCGTTTAGAGGCAATAATGCCCACAATCGGAAATGCTTGCAATTGTAAAACGTTATTCCGGGAAAGACTCGTCTTTCTTTATAAGACTGTGCAGTTAAAAAACTGACATCAGATAAATAAGAATTTGCATTAACATATATAATTATTCATAATATTTATAAATATAAATAACGTGTATACCGAAAAGCTTCAATTTTTCTCATAATTAAGTATATGTATATATTAAGATAATATAACATTTGTAAAATTTTTCCTAAATAAAAGAATAATGTTGATTATTGTGATTGCAATGCACATTCCTGCGTCTCGCAAATTAATGTATTTGTTAAAAATTAAGACACCATTTAACACCATAAAGTGTGACGAGAACAGTTAAAATCAATATCATCTTTTTTCGTAATTGTTTTCCCAGAATGTCAGGGAAATCTATTGACGTGTCCAAGTAGAAGGATAATAATTATTCCGGAAAGTTTAGTCTTATCTATTGTCTTAGGGCCCTCCATCGCTCTTCGGCGAAACTTTGGCGGCCATTATCCCGGCAGAATGTAAATCCGATACAAACTACAGTGCAGTTTCCACCCGCTTAATCCAAACCCAAGAAGTCCTTCGAGCTGTAGAGTGAGATCCGCGACGATGGAAACGGTAGTAAGTTAAGAAGTTTGACAAGCACGGGCGGCTCCTTGTCAAAGTTTCCGGGAAAATTAAAAATTGGAAGAAAATCGAAATTCTAGCAGTGGATAACAAAAGTAGAAGGAAAGCAAATGACAACTCGCGACAACTCTTTCATGGAAATATTAATCCTTTCTATCCCTCTCGGTTAATACACGCATTCTTTACCGTCACAACTTAAGCGTTAACCGTACAATACTCTTTTAAATTACTAAAACAAATTTATTTAATATTGATAAAGAGTATTAACAAATACGTAAAGAGTTTATAATATTTTTGCAAGATTTTATGAACGATGAAATAATATATTCATGTTCATCCGAGAAGCACTTTCTTATTATTATGTTAATCATGTAAAGAGATGCGAAATTGTTCCCTCTCTTCATCGATACAAAAATTTATGTCTTGTCGATAAGATACGTAGAAAACGATAAGATAAGTAGAAAACTGTTAGAAAGCACTGCAGAAAAGTATCGTTTCCTGCATAAACTAAAAATTAATATAAAATTTAGTACCTCCAAAGTTCTCGTTTTACAAATATATATTAATTTCAATAAAACAATTTTTTCATTAAAAAACTTATTCTATTGGTTTTTTTTAATAGCGATTAATATGATTTAGTATTTAAAACAAACATCTTTTTTTCATAAAGACTATAAAAATGACTAATATGTACTTAAATATATTTTAATTGAGTATTAGTTATTTTTATAATTTTTGCCAATTTATTCCATGGGATAAAGTCCGGGACGGTAAAAACTGGAATTTACCATGGTTTTATCCACCCCCTGGATTTTTCCAGCCAACCCTGCTTTTCAAATAACTTCGATATTGAATTTGCTGCCTACGATCAAACATTATCCAAAACTTCGCGGCTTTTATTTGCCGACATGTCGCGTAATGAAATTTAAGTCTATATTCACGATTACGATGCGTAGCGTCTGCGTGGAAACTACCTTAAACTATGAAATAAAAATATATTTATATTATAGTTGAAAGTAATTATCTAGAAAAACAATTGCTAATTCGCGTAAAATTGTAACTAATTAAGTCTACAAGTAAATAAAATAAAAACTAACTTAATCACCCCATGTTTGTTCCGCCGTTGTCTAATGTTCCTCATAAGCCTTTTCTTCCTCTCAAATCCGTTGGTTGCATTTATGAAAACACAGTTAATTACGACTGCACGTACTAATTACCCAAATAAGATAATTACACTTTTCACGACATTCCCAACGTTAATCGCGCACAACGCATACTTATCTCTTGTCCACTGGGAGACACGAACGGCACGAAAAGTGAAGCTTGATTATCCACCCAGGCACCTCAAATTAGAATACCGATTCAAAACTAATGAGCAAAATTACATTTGCATCGGTAAAAAACATGATGCAAAATATTTCCTCTCGACTCTAATTGTAAGTATTAAAAAAACCATTCTCGTTTGTATAAATAGAACTGTAATTTATCAATTCTCCCCATCATACAAGTGGCTAAATCGCGCAAAATAATTACTTTGATAAACAACCAATAAATTTGCGGTGGTTAATCGCAAAAGGTAATTAATTGCTCGGACGATCGCTAATTGTTAAGAAGAAACAGTTGCTTTTCGATGGAGAATGCAGAGCTCCGCTTACACATGCCAACTCATGCGGATGGCAATACGGCGCGCAATGGCCTTGCGTACGCGACAGCGCGTGATAACAAAAACAAACACCAAAGCCATACACCAATTAGTTCTGCCCTCACGAAATATTTTACGTATTACGCGAAATAAAAAATACGGAATACTCCGCTCCTTGTATTTCAAATTTATTTCGATAAACGAAACGGCACCTTTCCCGTTTCGTGGACCCATTAGTGTCGTCGAAAATAATGATAAACTCTGAATAAAAATATTGTTACTTGAATCCTAATTGACGAGAGGATTTGTTTCAAAATGTTTTGTATAATATATAAATGTACATTGCTATTAGCAAATTTTAACTGTTCCAAGAATTAGCCCTCCCTGTTAATAACAAATAAATAATTGCTATATTAATTACTCCACTTTAAAAAGATTATTAAATCTATTCGTTGAAAAATAACGTTTACTCTTGTTTCGCTAAAAAAAAGTTAACTTTAAGATTTTAAAAATCTATTGAACGACTTCCAGTCAAGTTTCCATATAAGTAATTGTTCTCTTCTTACATTTCTGAAAAAATGTAATGAAGATAAAAATTATTAACATATATTATTAATATACCTACATATAAATTTCTCTCGAGAATCAAGTATAGAATTGCAAGTTCAGGCTGTGTCGCAAGGCGAACTTCACCAGAATTTATTAGTTCGCTCTTAAGATTTAGGTGTCTACTAAATTATATCACGTTTCAAAACGTTTGGTTTCGGTCATGTTTTTCAGCCGAAATGCGACTATAAATTAAACTTAATTGCCTGTACAGTTATTTCACAAAGCGTTTTCGCGCGAGCGATCGCTCAATCGTTCATTACATAATTAAGCGAACATCGGTCAACAAAACCGAGCAGAACTACTTCCATTTAATGTAAAATACTCACGCGTTTCTACCGAGATTACGTTCGCATGGCCAAAAGCTAATGGGAGATTACGCGAGGTAGTTCGGTTAATGGAAAGTGTCCTGCGCGTCCTGCGTTCTACAAACTTTTAATGTTCTCGGACAATCGATGAATGTTTCAGTGACCCCTGTGAGTCGAACGTCACTTTGGTGTCGTAAAACGAAGAAAATCAGCGGATTGGACGGCGACGGTAAAACGAGCGGTATGTAACACCCGAATTTGAGATTCATTTAAATTTGTAAAGCGCCGCGTTTCGAGTGAGCAACTTTTCCCAAGAGACGTCGAGAGAGAGAGATGGGGGGGGGGGGGGGAAACTGTAATCATTTCGGTGCGAGAAGTGAGAAGAATTACCCGTCGCAGAAAGTTTGCGAATGACGAATCTACCGTTGGTCCGCGCATTTCTATGAGAAGTAGCACAAAATGGAATTTAGATGAATAGGGCTATTCAGTCCAACTTACGCGATAGAAGTGTCTTCCGCAATCGAAAGTACGTACGTACGTACAATACGCTTTCGATATCGCCGGGAAGAGAAAGCCTCGAAACAAAAAAGGAAGCAGGAAGAAAGGGGAGATCTACATGAGAATCGGCGACCGACTTGAGGACGAAGCTCGATAGAAGGGCCTGCCTCCCGCATTCCCCGTAGATGCGTCCGCATGGATGCCGGCAATCGATATCGTCCGTTCCTCCCCACCGACCTGGACCGAATCAATCCCCTTGAGAGTAACAACGCGCTCTCGCACTACCCCCGTTTCGTTTCCAGCCTCGTGTGTCGCCCCCACATGTCCGCGCGTACACGTCCGATTCGACGTGGGGTCCATTCTGCATCCACGCGTTACCAGGATACGTCTACTAACTACCCTCTTTTTCCCTTACACGGAAAGCTACCACCCTCGGCACACGTGACGTCGGCCCCTAAATCATCATCTCGCAATAACGAGCGATAACGCGATCGCGTAACGTTGGATTTTATTCAACGCGTTCGTTGTAACTGAAAAAAAGATGGCCGCAAAACAACTGTTCCTCTGCACGCGCGATTTGCATATCAGATTGATACGAGAGATTATTTTCTGATTATGTCATTCTATACATAAATAAGTAGAAATTTTTGTTTTAATATTCACATATTATCGTCTTAATATGTCTTAATGTAAATAGATTAACACGAATTAGGACAGAGTAGTAAAACTAAAAGAAATATCAAACTTTTTATGTAAAGAAATTAAAAAGATTCAAGACAGACGGTGAAATACATTCAAATTTAAATTCCGATCTTTGTGTTTGTTTCAACATCCAATTTTCATATCCCTGTTATTCTGCCATAAATTCGCAACAATAAATAAAGCGCATCTTACTCGTGTAAATATATTTTGCATTATTGTACTGTTAAATCATTTGAAACGACATAACAAATGTTTCTTTGTAAATTAGTCGTTCCCCTCATGCGCCCAACATTTTTGTGAATTCGTAAACGGGACTCGTAACGAGAGATCATTGGTATGCCGAGTCTTCCTTCACGTAGCGACAACATCAACGAGGGCGCACGAGAAGGAGCGGAAGGGACGTTTTAATTTTGCACGCGACGACAAATTGCGCCCCTCGTTATTTAGGGTGGCTGCGCGTTTCTCTCCGGCATCTGTGCATTAGACGGCGAAGTCGGGTCGCGTGTATGTACGTAAGCTCGATGGAAGCACTTCCCGTCGCGTCTAGCGTCACTTCCTATTGCTTTGACACATCAACATTAGCTCGGTTAACTACGGCCAAGTTTGCGCATGAATCGTACGAGAACTTTCCATTAGAAACGATTCGACTGTCTATCGTCGATCTATCTGTGAACGAGATGCAAATGTCGATCGCACACTTCGCGAGCGGCGTATTATATTTGTCGTCTTACGCGGGTTTAGTTACATAAATAATTTTATGAATGTTATACAATTAAAAGCGGAAAATGTGTGTTGTATTGTTAAACAGTAATCTTTATTTTATTGTCTTTTTACTGCTTGTACACGCGATCGATGGCTAAAAAAAATATTCTGGGTTCGATTCAAATTAAATAAAATTGCGGATAAACGTTGGTAAAAAAAGAAGATAGATTCAGAATTTTTGTGTATTTTTAACTAAAAGTGAAATAACACTATAAATAAATAACAAATAACTCTATTAGATAAATTCGAGAAAAATATAATCACAAAATAAGTCTTTTTTTTTAATTTGAGACAATAGACACCTAGAAATTTAAGTTTTGTTTGAAAACTAAAACAAAATATATATACATACACCAAAAATAATGTCCCTATGTTATTCGTTGTAGCATTTGCATTGTTTAGTAATATTTTTGACAACGGATCGTTAATTATCAATGCACAATCCACACTCTTCAGCCATCTCGCTGAACTGTCGTCCACGAAGACGCGTGGTATTGGCAAGATGCAGATGATCGCTCGCGAACGCAGAATGCGTTCCAAACAATGCGCTGATGTACATAATACAATGTACGATACTGCAATCGAAGGTGAATACCACATGGCGGTGAAGGAGGAGGAGCGAAAAGCACACGCATGATACGCGCACGGAAGGGAGGAAGGGGAGGGAGGGTGGTGTTGGCTGAGAGAGAATGCAAACGTGTTTGGGACAATGTCGTAGGGCGCATACAATGTCGAAGGCGGAGTTGCCGAGGATAGGTGGACTATTCGCCGGTCGACAATCCTACGCGTGTATCTCAGGATGTTGTTGAAAGGGAGGTAATTAGTGGCTGCGTGTGAGGAGCACAAGGAGGTATCCCATTCCTCGCAAATACGACGTGTTAAACGGGATAAGTTTAGAAATACTTTAATGGCCGTGGAACACGAGATTTATGTGTTGAACGTTAATAAACGTTGGTACGTGAGAAAGTTTCATCGAACATCACCTACCCTTCCTCCCGTTATAATTTCATCAAATCCTCCACTTAAATTAGTTATTTTTACTTCAATTGTAAAGTTATGTAGTGAGATAATGAAATTGTGAGTGTAAAATAGTACGTCTTTCTGATATTTAAAGAAAAAGTTTTAAAAAAGAGATGTAGGGGAAAGTCCCCTAATATAAGATAGAATCCTAATATGGGATAGCGGGGTTTTCTGTTAAATTAAGAGGCATCATCAGTTGATTCCGCCATGAATTTATTGCCCTTGGAGCGAAATCTGTTCAATGGTAAATTCACTGTTAGATTGTGTAATCGTTGCAAAAAACAGATTTGTGATCGATTTGGTGTTGAAAACCTGCTATCTCAAAGAACAGAGAACTTTCCCCTATGTATTTAAATGTATTTTTAGATTTAATTTAAATTTTATTTTTGCATTACAATTTTGCGATATATTTGCGACCGAAACTTGTAATCAAGAATTTTATTTGAGTAATTATCTTGATACGCGCTAATAACCGCGTTTGACTCTCATAGCCTGAATCCTTTGTAATTTTCAATATCGGGAGTCCATTTACTTGTTTATCTTTTAATTCGCGATATCTTGCGACACAAATTATTATACATTGTGCTTGAACGTAACTTAATAAACGCCAGGATGAATAGAAGGAGGAAGATTTAAGACGACTTTGAGCGTTGCATTATCACCGCTTCGATAAGCATGCTTTATTGTACCGCTCCATTCAACGAACGGTTAAATCAATTCGTTACCGGAGCAAATTGATAAGGATATAAGCCGTGGCAGAGTTACTGGCTGGAATATTCAAACGGAACTTGGTCGACCAACCGCGCAGTTTTAATAAGCGTCGCGCATAATGAGTCTAATATCATTATAGGGCGTTCATTATGGCATAATGAAAGCATTAGAGCGCGCTTAGCAACTTGGACGTTTTCGTAGTCAGGAGAATTATTGGGTTTCTTTTGAGCATTTTTTTTCTTTTCTTCCAGAAACGGACGATTCTGTTTTCAGTGACACGAACGAGACGTTTGCAATCTAATCTCGTGTAAAATATTATGTAGTGAATCTAGGAGATACATAAAAATACTAATAGATATATGCACAGTTGAAAAATTTGTGTAAAATTTAACAGATATCACATGTCCCAAACGGTCCACACAAATTTTTGTGTTAATTTAACATAATATGGATATGTTAAATGATGACACTAATACTCTGTTAATATTTTAACACTAAATAAATGCAAATCTCAAAATAATTTGAAATAAATTTTGTGTAAAATTAACATATTTTTAATGACAAAATAAATTTAAAAAACCGTAATTTTTACATTTTACACATGTAATAAGTATGACGGTTTAAAATCACTCTCACTTATGTTATATAGAATAAAATCACCATTTTATTCTATAAATTTTAACAGACAATTTTTGTTATTAATAATATAGAATATATGTATTGTGTCAGATTAAAAATAAGTACCATTGTGTTGTTTTAACATTTCTTTTCAGTTATTTTAATAATTTTACATTTGAGATCAATTAACACAAGAACAATATGTTAAATTAACACATGTGTTAAACACGTAACACAAAAATTTTAACCGGCTTTTTTTTAACAAGAAAACACAAATTTTCCAACTGTGTACACAGCAATATATACGCAAAGATATTGTTATATAAATTATAGAATAGATGCAAAAATAATAATGGAAGAAAAATCGACTTTGAATAAAATTTTTATCAATCGATACGACACACGTTTGACGCAGAAGTGTCGTATATTGCATCTACATCAAAACGAATTTTCCATCTTGTATTTCAATGCTCTAAACACGGAGAGAACTTTCTTTTAAAATTAACCCTGAAAATCGTGTAATCGTGGGACAACATGGCATTTCGAAGAACTTTAGAGTTTCTTGAAATTTCCCTATTCATTTCACTAGTATAATTATGCTTATTGTTAGTATACACTTTGCTAGTAAAATGTATGGTAAAATTTCAAAAATACCTCATAAAATTCTTCGAAATACCGCGTTATCCCACGATTGCATGATTTTCAGGATAAATTTTAAAAGAAAGTTCTCCGCGCAGTAACGCAAAGCACTCATGAGATCGAACCCTGTACGAGTTGGCGGGACGTAGTATCGTAGTGCCCGTTGCACACAACAGATGGCAAGCCAGTCTAGCGCTATCTCGTAAGTAAGAAATCCATTCGACGGGTATAAATGGGCGAGCGGAACACCGGCAAACCGTGCCTTAAACTAATGAGTAAGGAAAATATAGAGCTTTGGTAACGCTTAGCTATGCTGGATTAAGCGAACCAATTTTTGTAGAGGCACAGGTCGTCCCAGAGCTGTGTGAACTACTTTTTCACGCGGCTAGGTGAAGCGATCTTACCTCGTTATTTGAAAAATAAAAGTTTACAATTAAATTTTGCATATTACACCCCTTCCTAGAGTCACGCTTTTTTTTTGCAGGACGAAAGTCCCTTTGTTTACGCGGAAAACGAAACTAAAAATCAAATAAGAGCAAACGAGAGAAGCATAATCTAGTTAGTGCTATATTGTAGTATACAGACTTTTCTTTTATGTTTTTTTTTACTAGCAGACTTCATTTATGCAATTATCAACCGAGTAAAAGAATAATGGAACAATACTCGACGAGTATATGTTCGATTTAAAGCGATTGTCGGGACTGTTCGATCGTTTCATCATTCCTGGGAAAAACGTGGAGCTTCTACAAGACGCTGTTCGATTTATTACTAGTAGAAGTTTCACTAATCACAGACTTTAGAATGGATAGGTGATTAGTCAATCGCGCGCTACGCGCAACTTTCGAACGTCGTGAATTCTCTCATATCTGTACGTTTCATATAGGATTTAAAATTAAATGTCTATGCCGAACGATTCTAGAAAGGTATATCCGGGCAAGGTACTCTCGGTGGTAAAAGTAAATAATTTTATTTAATTCACGTTAAGGGAAAAAGAGAATGTCACGTATACTTGGTCTAATCTTGACAATTAAAATACCATTTCACGACTATTTCTGATAAGCGTTTCGATAAGCGTGGAATCTTTAGTACGCAATTAGAATCTCTCGCTCGTCGCATCAACACGAGCGCTGCTCAATTACTTATTCAGTCAATCGATTCAAGATGCATTCTCGATTTACAGAGGCCACCTTTCTCTGCCAGCGCACCTACGTCTATTTTTACCGCGTGACATAGGTCTTTCGTAATACTCAGAACGATAATTTCCGTGCTTCGAATTCCATGTGTGTATATACCTCGCCGTGATTCACACACCATTCACGACCGGACGCGTCCCGCTAGTGTTAACAAAACATCCTCGCACAAATGTAGTTTCCTACTTCATAGAACTTCGCGCGGAAAAAGCGTTAATTTCCACGAACGTGCCGATTTACGTATCTTGAATAATAAACAGGGATAAGGTGCGAAGAAATTTCGCTCTCATAAAAATTCTTCTGACGAATAAAATGTATCTGTGACAGATTATTCCTTATGAGTGATCAGGGCACCTATCATGGAAATAGATTCCGATCGGAATTAAGTTTCATGTATATCCAAAAAATGTTTCGAGGGAAAGTTCTTCAAAATGTCCCACGATCGTACGATTTTCCGGATAAATTTTAAGAGAAAATTCTCTCCCTGTACAAAGTGGCGCATAGTACATTAGCGCGTTCGAATATATTCGTCGCCCCGAGCTCCCACGCGCGCGGAACGACGTCGGTCTCGTTCCAAGATATCGATATTATAATATAACACGCATCCGCGATGCACGCCCAGCGTATACATGTATACGCGTATGCCCCATGCGTCTCGACTCCGCGCTTTTATCTCGGCGACACGACGCGTTCGGCACTCCGCCCGGCATTTTCCGAGAGCGCATGACGCATTATACATGCAAAGGCCTCGTAACGTAAGCTCCATTACGCACGCCTGCGTGCACGCGTGCACGCGCCCGCATGTGTATGCCGCTCCTTGAAAATCCGCTCGTGAAGAGGCCAGACGCGAATCTCCATCGAGACTTCGCTCTCACTTGAGCAGCGGTCGGAATGCCGCGCTTTGCGTTCCGAGCGCTCCTTTCCTTTTTTTTCTTTTCGCCACGTTCAATTTTCTCCCTGCTTTTCATCTTTCTGCATTGATCAAAGAAAAGATTTAAAGGTCGCGAACGCGATTAATATCGTATTTATCGTAGCTGCATATAACAAACGAATGGGTCGTTGCAGCGTGCCGATATCGACTGATAAATGACGGATCCACTCGGCAATGCCGGACGATGTCGGATTTGCGACTACAATTCCGATCGTATCGCGCGAAAAAAACTTTCGGATCCACCAATTTTCGATTCCCCATTGAAGCCCACGATTGCAATTTGTAGGCGTTCATTCGCTCTTTTACACATCGCTTCCCACACATCGCGCGGACTATTCATAACTTTAGTGTGCCAGATTATTCCTGGTCAAGGACAAAGACAGCATGTATAATTACGCAGATCTGCTACAAATATTCCTATCGAGAAAGTCTAGCTTCTCTGTTAACAGAAACCATTTATTGTTACTTCATTGGACATATTATCAAGAGACACGGTAGTGTCTCGCGTTAGTATATCTTTTTGTTATCTTTTTTTTAAAAGATAATTTCTTTGAAGTATCTGATGCGACACGCAATAAAGTGTGCAAAGTATTTAAGGGGTCATTTCACTTTAACGGCCAAAAAACTATGCTTATCTTTAACAATTTTTCTCACAGCAAATACACCATACAATGAAATAAATCTTTTGCGGATTTATTAGGGCACTCTTAAATAAAACGCAAAAATTTTTGTCATAATTTAAACAATTAGTTAAAAAGTACTTTCCAAAATTTATTTCAAACTGGCACAATTTTGTTACTTTATTAAATAAAAATTCCTAATTGAGGTTCGGGACATGGCAACACTCGTATAGATTAAGAATCATTTTGATTTTTGTTTCAGGTAAGCCTGAATGATAAAAGTAATCACCGCAGCGGACTTACATCATTTTTGACACGCCATTTGAACGGTGTAGAAAACGCTTAATTAAAAACTTGTTTAAATTATGACAAAAATTTGTGTTATTTAAGAGTGCCCTAATAAATCCCAAAAGGACTGATTTCATTGTATGGTGTATTTACTGTAAAAAAAATTGTTAAAGATAAATATAGTTATTGGATCGTTAAAGTGGAATGACCCCTTAAAGAGTCTAGAGAAAGCAACTAGAGATCGGAGAGTTTGGCATAGAAGACGATATGAACTAAACAATTTAGATCCTAGCCAGTCCGGAAAATGGCTAAAATCGTTATGTATTAAATACATATCTCGTGTAACTTTTAAAGAATCATTTATCGTGGACAAAATACACGCGTAAACGTCTATGAAGTTGGAAATTAACGTATCTATAGAACGTTATTAAAAATAACACAAATATGCAGAAGTACACGCGCGGCATTTGCCTCTTATCGATCGGCGGAGGAACACACACCCTTCGTAGTACCGTGCCGATGCGTGCGCGATCGATATCGCGAATATCCCGTACCTACGATTTACGATAGTCTATTTCGGCCGGCATCCGGCACAATCGATAACGGGCACGATCCCGATCTTCTCGCGGGCAGCCGGTAGTCGCACGCTATCGCATTGCGGACAACGTCGCGTTAGCGATCATCCGCTATCAACCCTCGAAAATCCGGAGAGGGTTCGTATCAGGGTTCATACAGGGGTCATCGCGTAGGCGGGGAGCCTCGCTTTGTAACGAGTAACGAGTTTGCGTCCCGAATACAACGGGCCTGTTATTAAATTACCGAATGGAATGTGATAGAGTAGCACTACATAACGGAGGGAGGGGGGGGAGAGAGAGAGAGAGAGAGACACACTCGTGAGACATTATATCTGCTTATTATGTTTACACGATAACTAGAATGTGCAGAATATCATTATACAGATGAGCCGGCTTGCTAGACGGAACAACGCTGTTTGTCAACCTACGTCGCGAGATTTGCCAAGATCGCAGATTACGTCGTTGTTGTAAATCAAGACTGAGGGGATTAAAACCGAAACGTCGTGTCATAAACGTGATGTCATAAGTTAAACGTGCTTCTCAGCGAACCTTTTAATCAACACTAGTAATTATATATTTTGTATTTAAAGTTTTGCTTTTATTAGTACTTAGACTTAGAATAGTATACGTTTTAATAGTACTAGAAATGACAAAACGCGCGCTTCGCGCGCGCAGTTTGTAGTCGAGCATTGTGTATTTGTAAGAACTTGTATACATGCAAAGAAGTAATTGTCAATTTAAAATAAAAAGTAATTTTTCACTCACTGATACAACTCGCAACAGCACAGTGGTACATCGTCAACATAGGTATATATGTTAAACTGTAACAATACAAATATGCATATGATTATAGACTAATCATGTAAAATTGAAATTAATGTATCAAATATACTTTATATTTTATATTTTAAAAAATAGGCATTTATTAAAATAATTATATAGAATGCTGAAAAAATCTTCCTTTTAAATATAAACTGACCAAATTTATACGTATGGTTTTGTCTCTAACACTTATTCGAATTCTCGTTCGAATCATTTGAATAAATAAAATAAAAACACGGAACAGATACTTTATTTTACACAAGTAGCAAATAACAGAAAAATGTAAGACACTCACCTCACCGATTTCTCCGTTGTTGCCCGATGCCCCCTGGGCCTCCTCCTCCTCCTCTCAGATCTCCTTGTGGCACTTACACAACACTCACTCGCGAAAATTACCGATCGCGCGAAATTTCGAGCACTCCCGTACGCGATGTGAGATACCGCAAAACGCATGAAATATTGAAGAACGACAGAGCGAATTACAGCGCGAACGCACAAATTTCTCGATCTCTAATCTATTTTCCCGAAAATAGATTACGGATTACACGAAATCGATAGATAATTAAAAGCGCGGTGCGTAAACGAGATGTAACCGCGACAAAGTACCGCGGTTTACATTCATATTTTAGATGAGTTAGTCTCGTGAAATATCTACGTATACGTCGATAAAGAGCCGTCGCCTCAACATGCGATTCGTTTCTCATTACAAGTAGAAACATAATAATTAATCGAGGAACGTTACTCGTTACTGATAGAGGTGTACAAATCGATAGCGTTTTATCCCTACATTCGTCGCGATCGAGTCGTGGAAACCGATAACGCAAAAGTAATACCACGCACGGAGCGACTCTCGCCACTGCCTGCCGGCACGACGTTCGGCGAGCGAGTGATAGCGACGATTACGCGGCGACCTTCAGGTAAACATTGGCCCGCGTAACGTCGTACGATACCGCGCCGAGTGAAAAGCAACAAAAAATCGTTGAGAATTCGTTGGCCTGCCTACGCAATGGAAAATTCCGTACTTAATATTTTATTGTACATTACTTTGTTCCGTGACTGTTGCTACGTTTTGCGTATTATTCCGCGGACTTATTGGTATTGATTAAATTAACGATTAATTCTGTTCAATCGAGAAAATGTTTCGAAACAAAAATCGTTGTTACTTAAA
>NW_011967206.1:560959-609397 GCF_000949405.1 Vollenhovia emeryi | reverse complement strand
TTCTAATTACTAAGATTAGAGATTTTACCTCAATAGTTGGTGTATACAAATGTATATTACTAAATTGCAGATCTTCATTTATTATGGGCAAAGATTATCGAATTATTTACTTTAATAATAATATAATCGGTATTAAATACTTTATTGGAAATAGCATTGCGCGCGCTATTTGGTTTTAATTTATATTTATTCACGATCGTCTTCGCACATTAAGATTCTTTTCATGTGAAGAAGACATAATCTGACGTTGACACTCTGTCAAAATACATGTTACATGATTTTCGCACTGACAGCTATTTGCAGTACAAAGCCAAGCGAGAAAATCAGCATCGCGGAACAGCGTTAATAATTAAACATCGTATATCGTATAGTTATCGTTGTATCTCATTGGAACAATGTGAATTTCTTTCATTCTTCTTCACTCAATTAGACATTTAACTTTAACTTCATTTTTTTTAACTTTTTGTTTAATCTCTAACTTTTTCTAAGTATATTTTTGCACAACTATCAAAATTCACATGCGAGCTGAAACAAGACACGAATCTAAAAGAGAAGTGAATCACACCGCGCTTCGAGAAAACCAATCGCGGAAAAGAGGCCTCAACTGTTCGATATTAACGACATTCGCGCTGGTAACATCTCTTTTTTAAAAAGGGAAAATCAATATTAAATTATCGACGTGATTAAAGAATTTCTAATTCATACCTAACGTTCAAAGTCAACGTGCGCTAACAAACATGTGTAAGATTATCGTTTAGTGCAATAATATTATAATAAAGTAATTCGCGAGAGTGGAATGGAAGTGCTGAAAGCTGCGGCGTTCAAAAGTCACGCTGCCACGCCATTAAATGATCATGGGAGAGAGCGACGATTCGAAGATAGCGCGATCGCGCATCAATGGCGGAGTGCAAGCGGATTAAAGCAAAGCGTATAGGCGCATCTCTCGCCGACCGACGGGAACTGGTTTCACCGGGTGCACCGAGAGTCCGTGAAATTCGCACGCCACATGCGTACACAGGACACCGTCGAGGTACAAACGCATCGGAAATTTCGCGGATACGCAGCCTCGAGGTAGAGGGTCCGATTATCCGGCGACGACCAAACGATCTCGCCGCCGGCCGGGGTTTCCGAAGTGCAAGTACGGCAACCGTAATTGCAGTCTACTTGCAGTTACCACCTCTACATACGGTGTACCGTATTCCCCACTCATGCGTGCGCATAAATTATGCATGAACGTGAGCGAGTCTGCACACAACCGCAGATTTGGAGCACAGAGCGGAGCGGAATAGATCCTTTTCACGCGAGACTTTTTCTCGCATAAAAAATGTAAGATGATTATATCGACATGCCTTAACGTGCACTGACAGAAAAAAATTATTTCGGTTGCCACGATCTTCCTATAATCTATAGTCTCTCTCTCATTTTAGGAGCCAACCACATTTTTCTAATTCTTCCAACTACGTAAGTTATGGTTGACCTGACAATGTATTATAGTTCTCATAGACGCAATATTGGTCCATGCAATTTATGATATGCTTGTCATAAACCAAAACGAGCTTTTAATTTGATAAAGTGTACTATAAATATTGCGATAACAACCACAAGTAAAATTTCGATTAACTATATACATATAATAGTAATAATCGCACGAGAAAGTTTTATACCGCGCGTACCTCTAGTAAGGACATTCCGAACGACTTCACTTTTGTTCATCATCATTAGAAGGTGGATGATAGAAATGTAGTTAAATTTACTATTGTTGTGATTATATTTACTATATAAAAATAATTAACTAATTTACTATTCATTACCTGGATATTTTAACAGAATAATAATTAAAAGCTTATATTTTATAGGAATTTTTTAAATAGTTGGCATCACTGTGTCTATACGGTTGCTATTAATAATATTGTATTAATAATTACTACAAAGATGATATTCCCGACTATAATTATTTTACTATGCAATTATAGTTTCAAAAACTACATACTTTTCTATCTGTGTACATTATTCACCTTAATTTCTTGAAATTTTATTACGTACTAAATTTTCTATGCACACAGAGTCTCAAAAAGGAATCTTGACGCGGGGAGAGTCGTTTCAACAATTTGCAATAAAATATATCTTTTGCTTATCCCTTTTCCCTGTAGAACTTCTCGAGTGTTCCCGGTACATTTCAGTGGAAAGAATCAAATCCTTTATTTACAACATAGTATTTTGGGACAGGAAGCGCGAACATTGACTGAATAACGGATGTTCGCCAAATTACCTCTGAGAATGTGAATCCGAGACATTTTATCCGGGAACTTGAAGTTTAAATAATGTTCGAAGGGAACCGCTTCTTTCTTGGTAATGATGGGTCGACGACACGAAATTGCGTCGCGGGACGGCGATGTATGAACACTACGACATCATTTACAGACTTGTCTCATAGTAATAAATTGTTTGGAAAGTCTGTGCATAAAATTATCTTTTATCTGGCTCATTCTTCTCTAAAGACATTCATTTCCTTGTCCTTTATTTCTTTGAATTCAATTATTATTAATTCGTCTAGTTTTATTACTATTTTAAATAACTTTATTCCATTAGAGGGATTTATAATTCCCTTTCCAACAAAGAGATGTTACCGGGGTGAATGTCGTTAATATCGAACACTTGGGGCCTCTTTTCCGCGATGTCAATTGGTTTTCTCGAAGCGCGGTGTGCTCCACTTCTCTTTTAGATTTGTATCATGTTTCACCTCGCATGTGAATTTTGACAGTTTGTGAAAAAATATACTTAAAGAATGTGGAAAATAAACGAAAAGTTAAGGAAAGAGAAGTTAAACGTCTAATTGAGTGAAGGAGAATAACACGGACAAAGTGAAATTTAATAAAAAAATGAGAGACAGTTTGAAAAAATAATCAAAATGCACTTAAATGATATCTACCTCTAATTTAGTAAGAACGGTTGAAGACAAGAGATAATATAAAAAATTATTATTGTGTATTAATTATTAATTCAAGAAATGATTTAACTATTAACTAACTTATCAAGAGAATGGAACAACGTACTTTAAAATGTAAAACTGAGGATAATGCTAAATGACGCGTGCGTAATGTGTTGTTCTAGTAGTAATAAAGTTGTCTGTTTTCGTGAAAAACAGCTCTTCGCTTTTTGTCGACATATAACAATATTGACGCTCGTATAAAAGATATGCAGCATTAACGCGTGGACCGCGTTATTCTCACGTCAAGATTACCATTTAGGGATCGTCCACGAAACCGGATAATTAGGCTTGATCGAGAAAGGGGAAAATCGTTCGTGTTGGCGTGCGAACGAAAGAGTCGTCGAACACGCGCACTGCGTGTGGATTGGATAAACGCATTCCAGCGTGGTGTCCTCGCGAAAAGAGCGAAGCACTTTCACATTATCATGTAAACGCCAGGCAACTCGAGTGCATTTAGAAAAGTACGCAAACAACTTTCCAGATAGCCATTAAATTGCCGTTAATCCTGCCAAAAGTCAACAACTACGAATTCACCGAGACCGAATGATATAATCGCAAATCGGCTGCTCTTATTTCGTCATATAAAACATGTCTCGCAGTTTTCGAAAAATCTTTAACTCCGTAGGAATTCATTCTCGTCCTTCTTATTTTATTTCCAGTTGCAATTGTTATAATGAACAGCCACATATCCGCAATTTGATTTTGAGTATTACGCTCTTTAAGTGGCCATTTCACTTTTTTTCACAGTAAATACACCATACAATGAAATAAATCTTTTTGGAGATTTATTAGGGCACTTTTAAACAATACACCAAAATTTTTGTCATAATTTAAGCAATTTTTTAAAAAATACTTTCCAAACTTTTTTTCAAACTGGCACCATTTTGTTATTTTTAAATAAAAATTCTTAATTAAGGTTCGGGACATAGCGACGCACGTATAGATTAAGAATCATTTTGATTTTTGTTTCAGGTAAGCTTGAATAATGAAAGTCATCAACGCAGTGGATTTGCATGTTCGACACGCCATTTGAACGGTGTAGAAAGCGTCGTTAATTAAAAAACTGTTTGAATTATGACAAAAGTTTTTGTGTGTTATTTAAGAGTGCCCTGACAAATCCCAAAAAGATTTATTTCATTGTACGGTGTATTTACTGTGAAAAAATTGTTAAAGATAAGCATAGTTTTCGGGCTGTTGAAGTGGAATGACCCCTTAACACGTCGAGCGTAAAATTGCATGATATTTCGAAATAAAATGTAATTTTTACGCCTCCAAGGATTTACGATTTAAATGAAAGTACCCGTTTACTGACACATTCGCGATTCGACGTCAAGTCTTTTCACGTCGTGCGACGTAAACTACCGTAAATCTAACAGATCGCGATATCGATATTCCATGAAATGTACACCCGCGCGGTAACTTTTATTACGATGGGATCATTAAAAGCTACTTTAAGTGTTCCAACGGGATAAAAGCGGCCGTAATAAATAAGCCGACGTAAATTTGCATTCAGACAGCTACTGTGGCGTGACGCACGCGTATAGCTGTACTTTGTGTCCACGTGAGTACGATGGACGCGGGATGATAACCCGCGGAAACCCGCTGGTACGTGCTACTTTTTTCAAATTCACATCACCGGAATATCATTTATTCTAACAATCGTTCCCTCGGCCATCGTACAAACGTCTCGTAAGACGCGCGCGTAAACGCACCAGCAAAACAAGCGCGGAATAAATACACACTTATACCTGCACTGAAAAACATTTCTGGTTGAATATGGACGAATCAGATAATTCCTTTAGGATTTACCAGAATTCCTGTAATCCTACAGAAATTCTGGTAAATCCTAAAGGAATTCTGGTAAATCCTAAAGGAATTCTGGTGAATCCTAAAGGAATTATCTGATTCGTTCATATTCAACCAGAAATTTTTTTCAGTGCGAACACTCCATCACTGGCAATCGCCGCTAAGCCGCGGGACGGATCGCGCGTTTCATAACGCGTTTAATTTTTCGGGAGAAACTCAAGAACGTTATCTCCCTTGACGCGATAGGTGAGATGATTTATCTGGCGAATTCCTCGAATAAACTCGCTATTACGCGCGGCGCTCAAACCCCCCAGCGGACGGACGGACGGATGTTAACCGTGACAAATGGACGCACGCCACGTATCGGGAGTGACCCTATCATACAATCCCGATGTTTCTATCACACGCCCTAATCGTAGTGCACGGCCCGCAATAGTCACCTAGCCGCGGTGAAAATAACCACCCCCGTGCGGCCCGCGCGACACCCACACGCTTTCATTCGCGTTCGTGCGCGGTAACACGGCGAAGGTCCCGTGTGTGCTGCCATCACTCCCTGTTCTCATTATTCCCGCGCTCACGTAGTAAAACGTATTCCGCGGCGCGATAGCAATCCCGTAGAATTTGTAAATTGCGTACGCGCGGGCACGGGATTGCTCGTTTCGGGGCCCGACCGGGGCGATCAACGGCGAAGTCGGCGGGCAGAATGTTGTACAAATGTTGCGCCACGCTGCAACCGAGCGCGGGGTCCCTGAGGGATATTTGCGCGTGCAACCCCGGTATTATTGCTGGTTTTCGATCGCGGCTCCCTCGTCGACGGCGTGACCGTGCAGTCGCACAAGCTGCGCTTTCACAGAAAATAAACACGCGACGCATTTTTCCGGCAGTTTTTCACGCGCAAGGTAGAAAATCAGTCGTTGCATCTCCCCCCCCTCCCCTTTCTCGAAACGAAGAATGATATCGCTAATAAATTTCGAGAAACGATAAAAGACACGTGGGTTTACGAATAGAAGATCCTGCCATTCCTTTTCAATTTTAGTAATATACATTGCCTGCCACCATTGTGAAATATTTCAACTACATCGCGCTTTTACTCGTAGTCACGTCCTGATACGCTACGCTACATTTATTCGCGACTTTCGCGTCTCGATGTTATCGTACAACGCAGTGGTATACCACACGTCTTTTGATCTTCACGAGAGGCTGGGCGTAATCAACGCGTAGTTACGGTACATTACCGGGACGGTAATAATCATGTTTTCGAATGTCGAGTGCCGTTTTCGAAGCCGCGTGCTTTATGCCGCCGATAATGAGTAGGATACGAGATTGCAGTAACACCGGTGGCTGCCTCTGTTCAGGTCAGGGCTGAACCGCCATGGGAGCAGCAATCTCTTATTAACAGGGAGGATCAAACGGTGTCCGGAAAGTACGCATTTTCTGCTACTTACTTTCCTCATTTGCGTCTGTCTTTCTCGATAAAAGTTAAAAATCTAAATCGCACCTTTCATCCGCAAAAGTGCTTAATATTCTATCAACTTTGACATTATAAATTTCGCAAGCGCGTATGTCTAACTCCTATACTTTTTCGATGTAAAAAGTCATGCTCTTGCGTTAACAATAAAAAAAAGATAATTTTATTACATTGTTCGATTAGCACCATTCTATTGTAATTAAATTTATCCTCGTTTGTGAACCGACACTTCTTAAGGAGTCACTCCACTTTAACGGCCCAAAAACTATGCTTATCTTTAACAATTTTGTCCACAGTAAATACACCATACAATAAAATAAATCTTTTGGAGATGTATTAGGGCACTCTTAAGCAACACACAAAAATGTTTGTCACAATTTAAACCATTATTTTTAAAGTACTTTTCGAAACTTTTTTCAAACTGGCACAATTTTGTTATTTTTTAAATAAAAATCCCTAATTAAGGCTCGGGGCATAGCGACATTCGTATAGATTAAGAATAATTATTTGTTTTGATTTTTTATTTTTTGTTTCAGGTAAGCCCGAATGATGAAAGTCATCAACGCAGCGGACTTGCTTCATTTTTAACACGCCATTCGAACGGTGTAGAAAACGCTTAATTACAAAATTGTTTAAATTGAGACAAAAATTTTTTGTGTTACTTAAGAGTGCCCTAATAAATCTCAAAAAGATTAATTTCATTGTATGGTGTATTTACTGTTAAAAAAAATTGGTAAAGAAAAGCATAGTTTTTGGGACGTTAAAGTGGAATGACCCCTTAAATATACTGTAAATTGTTCGATATTTTATAAACAGCACCGGTATATTGCAACATATTTTGATAGAAAATTTCTATATTTTCATGTCAGTAAAAAAACTAGCTTCCTCTCTCTCCCCCTCTCTCTCTCTCTCTCTCTCTCTCTCTCTCTTTCTCTCTATCTATCTATCTATCTATCTATCTCTCTATCTCTCTCTCTGCCTCTTTCTCTCAGATTACAACTGCCCTCACACGCTAGCACCATTAATGGCTTTAACGCGTCGTCCCACCTTTGTGGCAATTCTTCCATGAAAGACATTGCGATAAGGGTAAAGCGTAAGCGTTAACGCCGGCTGGTTTGTCGTGGTTCGCCTTTGTCCTCCGGCGCGCGCTAGGAAAACCAAAGCCATTCCCCTGGTACTCGCTACGCTCCTTGCCATTCGGATTATCAACGTCCGTATGAACATTGCGCGGCGCCGACATTAACAGGAGGACCACGTACCTCCGCACAAATCCAGACAAGAGTGCTTCATACATCGCCGATTCGCACGTATTGAACGTTGATCGAACGGTGCCGTGCAAAATTAATACTAGCCCCGCTGTCACCCAACCGGCTTGCTTTCCTCTCACCGCTCTACATTTTTCGTGTTTCGTAATATCCGCCCATCAAAAAGTTCGACTCAAACTCTCAACTGTAGATTGTCAACATGAACTTTTCAGTATGTATATCGTGATATTAATTATTAAATATTTCTTTTCTTTCTTTTTATTTCCATGTAGTTCACATTTAAGGCTTGCCGACATTATAGAACGATCTATGATTTACATTTCACCGTGCGCACGATACATGTCGAGAACGCGGATTTTCGACTAGCAGGTGGAGGCATTCTACCGAGGCGAAATTATTCACGTACGCGTGGAAAGTGATGACGGGTCAATACGGTTTTAGCTACCGCCGCAACGAACATACACTCGGGAAAAAAATACAATAATTTTAAGATCTTTCGAGGAAACGGAAAGTCGTTGGACTTTTAAATTCTTGTATTTCGTAATAATAAATATAAGCAAAGACAAATTTAAGTACAAATAAATGTTGATCAAAAACACGCTCGTTAAAAGTTATAAGAACAAGACGCAATATCTATGTTCTCATTTCGATCGAGTTTAATGTTCTTATCATCTCTTTCATGGCTCTGACCTTTATCTTTAGCTTTAAATCAATCGGCAAGATTTCTCGAGAATCTACTTTCTAACGTTAACTTGTTCGAAAGCACCTACACCTCGGACACAAACATCTGTGTAAAACAATGTCCTCGTGACCGCGCAGTGCAGTGGCAATGAACGTCGCCCGATTCCTGTGATTAAACGGAAAAGCAGAATGCCGTTCAACTATTTCGCCAACACTAATGACGGGATGAGACTTATTACTTTTCCCGGCGGACAAAAGCGTCGTGCACACCTTACGGTTTAACTATAAACCCGCACCGGATGGCGGTCGCGGGCAGATACGTAGGTGCAACTGCGGGCACAAAGTGCCGGAAGCGTGTTCGCCGTGCGTGACACGCATAGGTGACACGCACCACCGAATGTACGCGCGCGTATTCGCATGCCCGCGTCTGCAAGCCGTTAAAAGCTGCCCCGCCGTTTCGGCAGTATCGCTCGAAATTTTGCAAAGGGAGGTAAAAGAGGCGAGGAGGGGAGGAATCGTTTAGTGCGTTACGTGCGTCGGCGTGAATATTTTGTACGCGTCGATACGCACTGACAGCTGAGCGGCGTGCGGCCGTGTCAATGCGATGCACGGATTCCCGCGCTGTTTTTCCTTCCCCCTTTTTATTCGATCGGGCCAACGTGGACCGTCCTCTCCTCCCCCCCCCCTCCCCCACTCCCCAGAAAACTGTGAAAATTACAGCATTTCACGCATTCCGTGCGTTTTTATCGCGCGAATTGTCGAATTATTTTACATAGCCAACGCGCGCGTTTCAAATCGTGAAATGGACTTATTATATTGGGTGTACATTGAACGAATGAACTTTTTTCGCTCCCGCCGTACGTGTCTCTGTGCACATATTCGTGCACGTGGTGGATGCTCATCAACGTGAGTGGAAATTATACGGCATTCCTCTCGAAACGAAGCCGTATACGTCAGCGTTAAAAATTCCCCGGACACAAACGCAACATATCCCGGATTATCGCCGATCGTGCTTCTACGCGAATAATTTACGTCTGTTTGATTTTTCCTGATAAAAAATCTCCGAGAAAAAATTATAAACAAATAAAGTTCAAATAGGACCATTGTGATGTAAATCAAACAAGCGAGAGCGCCTTTAGGTCCGAGCAAGATGTTGGTAGTCCAATTGTAATCTAAAATGTCCATTCATATACCGTTTTCCACCTTGTCCTGCGTTTCTTTTCGGACATAACGCAGTTCCATTTGGATGGAATCATTGTCGTCAGTGATTTCACATATTAAAGTCGATAAACGATTTCTAATTATTTTAAATGCTATATTTAGCATTCAATACCCCCCTCCCCGTACTGTAAAGAAAGGGGTCCTTCCACTTTAACGGTCCAAAAACTATGCTTATCTTTAACAATTTCTTTCACAATAAATACACCATACAATGAAATAAATCTTCTTGGGATCGTTTATCGATTTCAATATGTGAATTCACTGACGACAATGATTTCATCTAATTGTAAATGAAACTGTGTTATGTCCGAAAAGAAACAGGCGCGCGGGACAAGGTGGAAAACGGTTATATAAACTCACATTTTACATTACAATTATTGGGCTACCGACATCTTGCTTGGACCTAAAGGAGCTCTCGCTTGCTTGAAAAATTATACATTTCTCAGTCATGAAGAAAAGCAAGGAACGATACGTTAAAAATTGGAACAAAAATATTTCACATCCATATAAAGTAAGTACCAGCTAATCGAAGTTTGTACGATTTTCTTAGAGGTGCACGATAAAAATTAATTTATAAAGTGAAACAGTGACGTGTAGATTTTAATTTGTATCAATACGCAAACTGCATTTTTATGTGATGGATTAACGCACGGTAGTTCCATAAATATTTTGTATTTCATTAGAAAAAGCGAGTGATCCATTAAAAGCAGGGGTATACATTTTTTTTATTACATTACATCATGCTGTTTGCTTCGCTCTATCGAATTCACGTAAGCTCGATATTATTCAGTAACGGTGCACCGATGCAGTTTACCGGGAATGGGGGGAAGAGAAATGGAACGTAGATACGCTTAAATTAATCGTAATTAAATAATTTCCACCGAAGCACGCTCGCGCAATGTGAATATAAATAATTGCACCGGTATGGGCACAGTGTGTTGATACTTTTAACAGAGCCATCATTCGCCGACCGACATTGCATGCTGTTGAACGAGCAGTCGCGTACGAGTTGTTAAAATAAATCGCTGAATAAATCGCCGCGAGCGATATCGGAAATATAGTGAGATACTTCGCGTGGCAGACACGAGCATATCAAAACGGAATAATAAATTTTATATCGCACACGAGCGATTAAAAATTTACACCCCGCGCTTCGTAATCGAGAAAGCTTCTCCGTTACATAATACACTCGAGCGATGCCCCCCCCCTCTCTCTGTCTCTTTCTGTAATCGTTAATGGGCATTGTTAATATTTCACTTGACAGCGAAAAGTCATGCGACTTGTTCTCGCCTACACGTGCTTGAGTATTGTTAAAATTGTATGGGAATAACAGGCGTTGCTTCTGCTTAATATCACGTTTGCTGCTGTCGCGCGAGTCTGTAATTTTTTCGCTCGATGTAAAGACCGCGATCAAGTGTGTGTTTGTAGTATGTTTCAAATGTTCCCCTTTGCCTTCTCTATATCCTTCAAGTGCGAGCGTGTCTACGCTACGGACCGAAATTATATTACCTTTAAATTTGCTGAGCATAACTTTCGTCGAAGTGCATCAAACGTTTCCAAAATTTTACAAAATACACTATGATTTTCGAATGTTTCACTCGTGCACTTTAAAACTAGACGGAGAGAATTTTTTCTTAAAATTCACTCTGAAAATCATGTAATCGTCGGACAACATGGCATTTCGAAGAATTTTATGAGAGTTTTGGGACTTTTCCCATACATTTTACTGGTAGAATGTACGGTAAAATTTCGAAAAACTCTCATGAAGGTCTTCTATGCTCGAGAAGTCGAAGGGTGATATAGTTTTGGCCGGTACGATGCGGGGTCAATCTCGTGTCGATCCATCGATATTTCGTGGAGCAAGTGCGGATTGGCGCAGGCACCCGATGCGGATTTTCCGCGGGGGTCGAAAAATACGCGCGCGCAATATCGAACCGCGAAAACCCCCGAGAGAGAATAACGTTTCGCGAAAAATTTCGCGACGTGTCCACAGCGCCGCTCGACGCGCGCATAACACGTGGGCATACGGCACTTTCCACGCGCAGATAGAAACAACGATGGTATCTCTTTGACGTGCTCGACGTCCTCCTCGCGCCCCCCCCTGTCAAATGAAATTCCATGCTGTCATACGCCACAAGTGACAGAGACGTATGAAATATATGGAAAGAACTTTGCGAACCTGCGACCGAAGTCTCGGAAAAACGTGGCCGCGCCGCTCGATTCCACCGGTAATCTTTGAAGAGGATAGCTCATACGACGCGTCATTGCTGTCTTTTCGTCTTATATTTACATCGATAGGGTAAGGGGGTCAATTCTGTATCTTACACTATAGTGAAAATGCTAAAAGTGAATAGCTTTGTCTCTTTCTAACCGTCCCCTTAAAAAGAGACAAAGTAGCTCACTTTTAGCATTTTTACTATTATGTATCGCGGCCCGGTTTTTTATTTTTGGTTAACTGTTAAACCGGAAGTTAGTCGATCACTTGTTTCTTCTTAGATAATACTACAGAAAAATATGGAGAGTCGACTAATCTCTGGTTTAACAGCTAACCAGAAAATGAAAAAGCGAGCCTGTAAGATACAGAATTGAGCCCGAGGTGATCAAATTCCAATCGGATACCAAATGGATCAAAAATTTGACGAGTCACTAATGAGCGACATTTTCAAGATTCACTTAAATTTGGCTCTTTTATACATTTACAACTTTACGCTAAATTGTCGATATTGTGAAAGGCATCGACGCGTTTGGTTTTCTGCCCAACTACGAAAGAAAATAAAAGACATAAATGTGGCGGCTCTGTCGCAACGTACTTGAAAGGTACGCGAACAATTCTATTTATTGCTTTCGATTCGTTCCAAATATCTTTATGAAATTTTGTAGAAAGTCGTGAAAAGGTATAAACTTTTGAATTTTTCAATCTTCTACTTTTGTTTCATGCATAGAGAAAAACGCGAATAGTGCTGATCCGAATTTGAACCTCGGGTTCTAATGTAGATCAAAATCAGATTTTTGTCGCCAGCTTTTCAGAATAAACTGATAAAATTGTCTTCTTGGAATTTTATACGGCACGTGACGAGGGTAAACCGCTGAGGGTACTGTGGTGTACAGATTTGCGGCATTACTGGGCATTACTAGGCATTCCTTGAGCGTTAGGCCTCGCTGGGGCATTATAATTTTACGAAAAAACGTTCGCCGCTAAAGTATTGATAATTACAAAACCGCGCGCGTATTGCGACAGAGAAATCGTATTGGATAATTGATGCTTCGTTTAAGTTGGTTGATCGATGTACATAAAGCCGATTCGTCGGCAGCATGTTAATATTACAAGATAAGTATTCATCAATACGAAATCCGATTACACAGCCGACGTTTCGTTTGACGAGTATAAACAAAATTTTAATGAATCTCGTTACGGATCATCATATGTTATTCATGAGTCCAAATTGATTGTTCGTAGTTTCATTACCCTCCACGACTGATTCGGCAATGGAAATTCACAAGTTTTTACTCAAATTTATGATACGCCTAGGAAATTACATAAGAAAGAATTACGTTGACATTTTTAAGAAAACTCGATCTTTTTCTCCTCTTCCTTCTCTTGATATTCGTTTAGAGAAACATTATAGAGTTGTCGTCTAGAGAGATTTTAATGAACTGTCCGCGCAGCGAACAATAGACACATGTAGAAAGAAGGAAGAAAGGGGGAGAAAAAAAACAGAGAGGGATAAAGAAAACGAAGATGTTGCAAACAAAAGAGAGGTAATGCCAAATATTGATCTTACATTTCCCTAGACAGATTTTCAACGAAATAAAAATAATAAAATTAAACTCGATTGAGTAAAATTTCACATAGCAACGTTCTCACGAAAATATGAATTTTAATTTATAATAAATGTAAGAAATTGTGCTTATAATACTTTTATAAGTGAAAAGCTAGAATGGAAGGTAATGTTATCAAGATCGACAGCGTATTTGCAACATTATTAAGGATATTCCAACAGATTGTGATAATTTTTTCAGATAATCCAAATGAGTTAATTATTAGTAGAAACTTTTTTTTATTCCCGTACATCACGGAAGAAAAATCCGTACGTCCGCAAAGGCAGCGGACGCAAGGTGAATGATAGATGAAGAAGCACATCGAGAGCGCACGTTGGATGAATTGACGAATCACCCGCAGCGTGCAAAACGAGAAACAATTGAGCGGCGAGCAACGAGTGAGAAATTGGTCGGTACAATGCGTCCCGTTAATTGGCGCGGAATTTCGGTTAGAGACCTCGTGTCATCCCGTTTCGACCAGAAACACGTCACGCGGCTCGACGATCACAGTGATGAAACAAATTGTGAATCTTTTCGATAAATTTCTCAAAGCAGACTTCAGCCGGAAGAAAATCAACTGTGACAGAATGTGAATAGATAGAATGGATAAACTGTGTAGGACAGTGGTGTAAAAATTGATGAAAAGTGACACTTCAAGATACGCTTTATGCCAAGTATCGCATTTGCATTTTTATACTAAGACATAAAGACAATTTTTGCATCTAATTTTCAAATACTCTCTTCTAAACTTGCAATTTAAAATTATAACAGTCTAACTCTAATTTAACTTAACCGCAGAAATCCGGAATTTAAATCTCAAATTTAAATGTGTTTAATCATTGTATTAATAGCAAGATTAATGTAACAGCTAAATTAACCGAATAATTCTAGCGAGAATATTAGAAATTAAATATTTTTTTAATATTATTACAACGTTGCTTCGTGTAGCATACACATATGCATATCGAATCGGCAATCGATTAACCGTCAGCGTGAGACACTTGTGACGAATGTGCAGGCAACAAATGACAATTCGATCGAACTGTTAATTCTGACAAGAATCTGACACATTGCAGTACAAACATCGTACCTCGCTACTGTAAATACCTCGTTATATTTATCGCGTTCACGCAAAACAAACTTCACGAACGAGTAGGTACCAAAATTTGATATTCCAGCAAGATGTAATAATTTAGAAAATGATTGAAATTTTACAATATAAAAGTATGTTTATCTCAGAATAAAAATATATTACTCATTCCGATGTTTATAAAATCACTAACAATAATTAATGTTTTTTTTAGATAAATATCGTAATAAATAAAAATGCTGAGTAAGATACGTTGTAAATGTAACATCAAATTTTCCATTTCTTTATATATAATCTATTCGAACTTATCGCAGGTAGTTGCGCTTTATCAATTTAATAAGCAAGAATTAGTGAAAACGGCGAAACCAGCCCTTAAAGCGACCATTTGTATTCTATGATTATGTAAGTTTTCGCTTCGTGTTGCTCTCTCGAATGAAATAAAGGAAATATCGATTTTCGCATAAGCGGGTCTTGCCTGTTCGCGTGGCAAACATTTCATTAGATTAAAGGGCGAGATAATGTAATAGGAAGAATTTATACTAATCATGCAATCCTTTATCTGCTATTAAAACATTTCCTGTAATAATCTAAGGCAATATTCATTAATTTCATGCTACCAGCTTCTCAATTTATAATAAAAGCGAAAGAAACAACTTAAGATAAAATGCGAATGAAAAACCAAGGAAAATTAATTTCTCTCGCTTTCTCCTCTTTTTTCACAATTTAAATTTATTTTAATATACGAAACATTTTATGTGTAGTTAACATTATCGTGACTCGCATATACATTTGCGAATTCACAGAACGCTGATAGCGTAAAACTTTTGAACGTGCTTTAATAATCGGAAGTCTATGATATCTCGTGATTTACAACAAAGAGTTATAAAGTATGGAAGGGTGGAAAAGATATTCATATCGGAAGAGACTGTTTTATCAGGAAAATAATTATGTTGCGTATCCTGATAGGAGAAATTTTAGCTGCGGCAATTTGTCAGAATGCTCAAAGTTTCTTTAATTTCTAATTATTATACTTTTCGCACAAAAGTCATGCAAAGCTTCACAAACGTGTACCAAAATTTGATATTTTAGCAAGATGTAATAATTTAGAGAATCGTTTATAAGTAATAAAAAATCTTAAAAACTTCAAAACAAATAAAAATAACAAAATGTCAAATTGTCACAAAAGCAAACAATATGAAATTATACAATAACAATTAGATAATTAAAATTATACAATAAAACAATATTTTATAAATGTTTTTAAGAAAGTGCTCATTAGTGATTAAAATATTAATGCTTACTGGCCAACCCAGAAGTTGTCTCATCAAAATATTTACAGAAAAAGTATATAGTAAGGAAAAGAGATCTCGTCAGCGAGAAAAACTTTCATCTAATCCACCTTGCGATTTATAGCTACAGGCAACGAATCCGCAATAAGAGGCCATTGTGTATGTGTTGCTCTTATCACACTCGTGCAGAAGTCTGATTTTCTCATTTCCGGCGATCGAATCTCTTGCGGAAACTCCAAATCCCTATCGTAAAATAGATAAAAGGTACGAAAGTTCTTTCTTTCTTCTCCCTTTCTCTCCTGCTGTGCCACGGTAAAAATGATTAGAACTTTCAATTACAATTTAAAGGGAATCAAACAATTAAAAACACCATAACAAGACACTTTTCGTTAAAAATACGTCAAGTAATCGACAAGATACAAAAGCTGCATGCGGTAAGTAATTCCGAGGGAACAACTCGATCGAGAATATAGTAATTGAAAATCGGAAAACCTTCGCACGTGAAAATATCGATTTCTTTGTCAATATTGTCGACCGCGGCCAAATGTCATATTTCTTCGCTTATTGTCAGACCATTTCTCTTGGCTTTTTCCTCAAATTCTTCACGCTCGCCCAAAGAGCTCTCATTTTTACGAGTCCGTTTCTCGAGAACGATTCTTTTCCGCGGACGCATTTCGTGAATTGGACGAAAAACGAACGAGAGCACCAGATTAAATACAAGCAGCTCTAATAGGATTGAACTATATTTTTCCTGAAACCAGAATTCAAGCCGCAGTGCGAGCAGTTCTGATGAGTACCCTATTAATCCTCGAAAATTTCGCGGAATTTTAATCAAGGAATCCAACCGCCGCCAATTATCGACGTTTCTTTTCGTATCCCACATTCCACTTAAAAAAAGTAATCAATTTATCACATTAAAACACGAACAGATCAAAACGAGATCGCGTGATTCAAAAACCAGATACGTGCGTCCAATTCTTTCTTTTATTAAAAAAAATCTTTACTTAGTAAACCTAATAATTCGAAATGTTTCAATAAGCTTTGACGCAGTTTGGAAGATATCAAACATCTCGGTATATTTTAATAGCACAGTTACATTAATAAAAATAAATTATATCGAAAGCTGGAAAGATGAGGTTGTAGATATCGCCAATAAAAGCTTATTTAAACAGGCAGATAACCATGTATGTCAAAAATTGCATACATGTTATCAGAAAATGTTTGGCAAAATTTTTACAAAGACAAACAGAATTTGCACGATATTTTAAGTGTTGAGTCACGATGTTCAGTCAAGAAATGTAGGTGTGTGTGATAAAGACATGTCAACTCGATCAAGTCAAAGAGGAGCCAACCATGTTGCTAAGGGAACAATGTAAAAGGATTTATTCATAAGGTTAAAGACGCCGTCGTGGCACCAACTTCATGTAGACACACCCGCACGGTAACAATACATGACGAAATGGTTTATGTCTACAGTCGGGACGGGAACGTATGTATCTTTATGCAGGTATGCAGCCGCGTAGAATTGAGTAGGCAGAAACGGACACGCGAAAACGAGCACATGAGGTATTATGGAAAAAAGAAAGAAATGTTGCATCAAGTTTCAATCGGATGAAGCATGTCTCATTTCAATAATCAAATTGCATGAATATTAAAAAAATGGTTCATTTGGGATGTTCCCTACAACAACTGTAACTGTTACAACTGATACAGAATAAATGGAACTGTCCGATGGAATCAAAATACTCCAAGGGAGCTTCTAGTAAAATAATAATGCGTTTTAATAATTAGAGAATTAAAGTCTGTGACATTGTTATACTATACATATTACATATCGTGTATTAAAATCGCCTTTCGACGTTCTGATTTCATTCCGCGCACATGCCCGTCAAATAATTTAAATAATACTACGAGCGTGTGCCGTTTTTGTGTCGACGAATCGCAGAATCCGGCGGGAGGAGTGAGAAAGACGGGAGTCTAATTTGAGAAATAAGTGGCGCAACTTCGGGGCCAAAAATATGCCGAAAGGAAGTGTCTGGAGGGCGAGATGGTGTAGGCTTTAAGTCGCTCTGCCATCACGAATTTATTCCCGTCGCTGTCAGATGCAACATCGTTCCTCACGTCCGCGTTCCCAATTTGCAAAGGGATCGCAGACGGATTCGCGAAATTTCCCCCAGCCGACTGGCGAACGGCGCGCGAACCGGGCCATGCACGCTGACGTATTCTGTCCTCGCATGCTTATCTCGTGAGACGGCTATTACGAGAATGTGTGCCGCCCGTTTTGACAAATTGGCAGACACGAAAGAGGTGTGACGATGATTATTATTACCGGCGCCTCTCGTCGCCGGATCGAAGTGCCATTTCTCAAGGGAGGGGGAGGAATGGCGAGATCGCGTCGATGTGGGAGCGCGGTAATTGTGGCGGGCGAAAAGAATGACGAGAGCCGCGCTCCTGCAGGTAGATCCGTAAATGGAAATCGGCATCCCGCCTCCGCGAGTGTCGCACGGGTATATTTCACGCGGGGCAACTTCCGCGTTTTGTCAAACGCTTTGTCTCTTAGCCCCGTATAGTAAAGTACACACACGTGGTCGCGCGCAACCGGTTCGGAAACCGTTTGCTTTCCTAATCCTTTCGCTCATATTACGCGGAAATTGGCGGAGGTAATGATACCCCTCCGTGAGAACCGCGCGATAAACGCGCGATTATATGGATGCGGGATAACGTAATCTTCGGAGTCCCTCGCGGCAATCGCGGAACCGCTTGCACGATCGCGACCGCCGGCGTCTGATCGAGAACGGAGAAACAAGACAATTAAGACGCTACCGTGTATTATTGCTACGCCCGCGCCGCCGACCGAGGTAGGCGGCTCATTAGTAAAGAACTATATCATTGTTCCGTAAGTGGGTCCGGGGATGGCCGGTTCCCACAAGGTCGCCGACCTTCGTCATCGCGGATGCCAACCTTCGGTAGATGGATGCTTCCCCCGGCCACAAATTCCGCTTGTTAGGTAGACCCACGCGATGAGAATCGCGTATGCACCCGAAAATCACCGACGGTCGCGGAATATCATATGCGCAAGGGCCCCCGTGGACCGCGTGTGCGCAAAGGCGCAATCGTGAGAGATCTGCGGACAGCGAAAAACGAAACGGACATAAATCACGGCGCGTCACGCGAGCTCCTCGATGTCGTTAATATTGCGGGTAAGAATAGAACCCGGGCGCGTGTTATGTGCATAATCCGATCCGCTCGACTAGTTTTCGTGTATCCCGCGAAATTTGCCGGAAGAGACGCCCGTCGCGAGATCAAATCAAAATTGCATCGCGCGTAAAGTACAATCGTGATGCGTGTGCTGTTATTCGCAAATAACATTATTATTCGCAAGTAATTCTTAGCTAAGTGTGCGAGCAAATGAAATTTCAATTTGTATAAATGCAATGCTTTCAAAAAGTGGAACGCTATTAGCACCTCGTTGGTGCTGTGAATTTTGGATTAATTTTAATTGTAGTTAGATTTTATCGCGGAAGACTGCAATTTGATGAACATCTCGCCTACTACCATTAATTATCGCTAACAATTATCGAGGACAATAGGATAATTGTCGGGCTTACGAACGATTAGACCGAAATACCACTAAATAACCCCGAACTGTCTCGAAACAGATTTCGATCATTATCGCCAATTACTGGAACAGATTCAAATCACGTCATGTAATTAATTATAAGTCCTCAGACGCGAACTTTTTATATATGAACTTTATTAATTTAGAGTTACGCGCATATTAATACGAATGCACGATGACGCAGCCGATCTATTATCTCGGATAAATTCTGTTATGTTTAATATCTATTATTTCAGCGTCAGTAACGAAAATTCTATATTAAATTCATGTATCATATTCACCACGGAAATACAATATTCACGAACGTAGAAGATATATATGTATATTATTCAATAGTTTAGACGCGAGCATTAATGAGAAGTTTTCTAATTTAATTATCCCACGATGAAATATGACGCGTCCGGCATAACATAGGCCCGCAGACGTTTGAAATAAATTTTTATCGTACTTTAAATCAGATGCTTTCACGAATATATTAATTGGAACTTCAATGTTATAAACACTATTTGACGTATAACTAATATTTTATATTTTTATAAGACGTCACAAAGGCATCTTTTTGACAATGTCTTGAGACTTTTATTTCTGACATTTTACGCGGTGTCTGCAATGAGATTTCAAGACGTAAGATTTAGAGACATTGACCAATTACAACCGAGTATTCTCCTCACATTCGATTGATTAATTTCTTAAATCTAAAGATCTCGTTATAAATGCCGCATAATTATGGACGTCTTTTAGTAAAGTCTTAAGCCAACGGCACACGATACTATTTTGCCTACTGAATTGCTTACGAGAGCCAATCAGGATTTAGCCGTAAGTAACCTGATCTAAAACTCTCCATCCTTATTGGTTCTCTGTCGTAAACAATCTAGTAGGAGAAATAGTATCGTGTGCCGTCGGCTTTAAAGACGTCTCTTTTAAGACGGCTTTAAGACGTCGTTTAGACATGCATGTAGTCTGGGTTGCATCGCGCACTTTTGTGTTTCCCTTACGTCGCTTCTTCCCATAAATCATTTAATATAACAGAAAATTCAGCCGAATTCAACGAATGCGTGGAGAGAGCAGCTGAAAATGTTGTCAAAATATATTGCCAGCAACAAATGCGAAACATAAATCCATTAGAACTGATTAGATTCGCTACGTCTATTCTCATATTCCATTCGCGCTACAAATATGACTGCGATCTAAATACTGAGTATATGTATGTGGCCTATATTGGTTCACCCAAGGTTCACTTTTATAACTAGAAAATTAAATTGAATCGAGAATATACCATTTCACGATTCTATTTTGAGAAACGATATCGAAATTGCGAGACGCTGTGTCTCGTCTTGCTCGTTGCAGAGAGAAAGAGAGAGAGAAGTTAAATAATATTAAGTTAAATATGTGTCTCTAATGATTCAAGCATTAACACAAACATTTCACGTTGTAGCTCGATCTTAGCCCACACTAGCCAAGCGAATTCATATCAAACTCGTCAGTATGATGAAACGATTGTCACGAAAATCGTTTTACACGTAAGCAAAGCTTTTTATTATTGCTGCATATTCCCTGAGGTATTAAAGTGCGAGATAATTTACAGCGGGCCAGGAGGAAGGGCGAGGGAAAAGGAGATGGATAATTCGATAAGATAACGTCGCGATGGACGGTGAGCCCATCGCGCAATCTCTTTTACAGCCCGACGCGGAACAAACGAAGGAGAAGCGAGGAGCCGCGACCACGCGGCTTGGAAATAAAAGAAATTAACACCCGCAAAAATATATTCGTAAATATTCCCAGTAGGAGGGAGAAACGTGGGCGCAGTTTGCCGCGCACGTGCTTATAATCTCTCGTCGGGTTACGTTAATAAGGCAATCCTCCACCTTCACCCCCGCATTATTACAGCTGGACACACGTAGCTCATCGTAATAAACCCGCGAAGCTGGAACTTGGCTTGCGCGTCAACGGTACCAATTACGCGGTAGATACGGCGTTTCGACATCTCCCTGGCTCCGATGTGTATGACGGGCATGTATACGTTGGCGTAGCGTACGCGCCAGGGAAGATAAATCGTAATCCCGGTCGCGGCCAGGCACTCGCGATGGCGTAAGACGTTACGAAATAGGCGGAGGTAATGATGTCCGAAAGGCAATTGTACGGCGAATAATGCAGCACGGTTAAAGCGAGATGCGAGAAAAAAAGTCGCGTTATCCGAGCGATCGTAGCCCCTCGGAATTCCTCGCGTCTATCCATGCCTTTCCACGGAAGGGAAGTCCATCGCGATAGGCCATTCAGCAGAAGTTATAAATTGACTCGGTAAGAAGATACGCGGTAGAGCCGAGATCGCTTAAACGGCATCTGGCTACCTCTCAAGATAAACGTAACGCGGCAACGTGAAATGGTTTTATTCGCGACATCACCGGATAGATAAATGGGAGCCTCTCTTGAGTGAGCGACACTAATAACGAAGATTGAAGTGAGAATGGTGCTCGGGCGAAAAAAATATATACATATCAACGGCTTCAAAAGATGCAGAGACCGAAGAGATGAAGCGGACGCGAAGAGAGACGCGGCAAATGTAAATAGGGCAAATTAAGTTAAATGTCAATAAGTACGGAATACAATTATTATTAAAGTCGACATCAGTCAGACGCCAATTTCTATCTTTTTCCATAACGTAATTTTCCGCGTTACTTACGTTTCTTTTTATCCGTTTCTTACTCTTCTTCGTGTCCGATATCTCGTCATTACGGGATAAGATTCTTCGACAAAGTCCAATTTGTTAAAACTATATAAAACTGTTGTTTATACTATAGTTTATAAATAATCATAGACAAAGGAAAAATAAAAATCATCAATTTTTTCAATTAATGTGTTATAAAAGATACGTAGAAGCGCACACACGAGCAAGCATTGAATAAAAGGATAAAACGGAAATTCGTGCATATACGATGAAAGCGATTTTTGCTATTATACGTGAATTTGTTCAATGTTAATAATCGAGTTATAAAATAGACCGTTAACATATCCGGCTCGTGGTCCGGGAAAGAGACTCTCAACATTGTGCTAGCGAACAAAGAGCGGGGCAACTACAATAGCCGCTAAGATGACGAAGACACAGCGTTTGCTGATAGACAACGAAGAAAACGACGACGGCGGAAATACTGTCCTCTAATTGTTTTTAAAGTCTTCCAGTTATCGCTATTATTCGATTTATGTTGCTCAAATCTCTATTAATTCGCGCTGTTGATTGTAGGTCAAAATTAATATTCTCTTTCGCAACAATATTCCAAGAAATCGAATTGACAACGCGACAAAGATGCATTGTTAATTATTATCGTAAAATTGCCACAAAATCGGAGTATAAATTCTTATTATTATTATTATATGATGCATTATGCCGAGTGTTATTTTTTCATAGAGATGCGGAGGAGTGTGGGACCAGGCTGACCCGACACATACACACACACATGTAAGTCATAATGCAACAGTTAAACGTATGCGACTTTTATAGTGAAGCATATGTGTGAGAGATGCGTAGCGATCCCGACGTTTGTATATTAAATACATTGCAATTTGCTTGCCAATTAGCGAATACTGTTGCACGCAATCCGACCCCTCGTTCTTCACGATGTAAATCGCACGCGACTTATTATTTTGACGGCCTTTTATGAAAGTCAGTATATTTCAGCAAAAAGAATGTTTCACTGTTGATTCATTTATACGCAAAACTTACCCAACGTCTAGAAGTTACCGACAACGTTACTGCGTGAAGATAATAACTCGAGTAACTCTAACAATTACTCACAAGTCTGAACTAATTATAAATCTATTTAACAAATATGAGGAGTAAAAATAACAATTCTATGGTTCGATATTTCAAAGTTATACAGGGTGAGGCAATAACACTTTGTCCACCTCGAATATCTCCGCTATTTTTAGAAATATGATAAAATATTACTAACGTGTTATGGCTGCCTTGATATAGTACAACTTTAATTACATTTTTTTCATTTCTCTAAAAATAGCGGAGATATTCGAGGTGGACGAAGTTGTTGCCTCACCCTGCATTGAGAGACCCATTTTGTTGAATGAAACGAAATAATTTCATTGAAACATTTTGTTGACTGAACACGTAATTTGGTTGTATAAAATGAAAAATATGTTGCTGAAAAGAAGTTAAATGTTACAACAACTAAATATTTTCTTTCCACGAGTTGTTTATTCGAACAAAATTATGGTTGAGATAAAAAATTCGTCCATCTCGTTACGTCCTAAATAATTGTGTTTGTTGCGTGAACTAAATCGTTTAGTTGAATATTATTATATAAAAGGACAAATTAATAAATAAAAAATATTATAAAAGGATTTCTGCGCGTGTTCACTCAACCAAATTTGTGTGTTGATATAACGAAATTTTTCAAATAAACTTTTTGCTGTATCAACTGAAAGATTTGTTTGCCCATATCCAAACAAGAAATTCAGTTGACTCAACTAAATTTTGTTTTATTCAACAAAATAGGCCCCTCAGTGTGTATATGTCATAAATATTATGCATAAAATGTACTCCGATCTACAACTAGTACGAAGTAAAAGAATGACTTCCTTAAAAATTAATTATCTCTTTAATCGCGAGAATTAAAATTGAATTAGGAGTAATTTGCCGTGTATGTGTGTATTTTTAATTTTCGAACGGTATCGTAAGATGCTTAAAATTATACCGAAAGAATCTCTCAAAGGGTGCTAATCATAGCGGGACGGATAGTCTGCCCTTCCGATTAATCGGCGGATAAAGGCAGTATCCTGGCTCAAAGGTAACCGAATTAGGCGGCTCATTATATGGCGAATTCTCAAAGTGCCATCACAGCCGATGCATTCAACGAACGAGCGTCACCGTGTAAATACATGCGCTCCGACGCATGTGGGACATTTAATTTTCGTATTACGTTATAAACCCCGGGTTTAGCGCACGTAGCCCACTCGCCATAATTCGATAAACAACACGCTCATTTCGTACGCAAACAAAAACTGTGCGCTAACTGCTGGTACAATTGTCAATAATGCGCACAGGCGTCGAACGTTTGACGAATTTAATTATATTTAATAATAAACGACAACGGCCGGCGCGATAAATTGTCGAGCGAAATCGATAGATCTCGCGGCGAGACAATCAATTAGTACATTGGCCATCAGTCACAGCCGATTGAGTTCAAGGGGTCCGCTAATTAGCCACAGGAAAGTGCGTTGGTGTCGAATCACTGACGCCCTGTTGCACCGGCATAATTAAGGCGCGGCGCTATGATAATTTGTAGGTAATAAATTTCGCTCCCCCGGTCACACGCAGAACCTCGATCGGCGTGGTGCGTGGTCAGCTATCGCTTTACAGCGCTAATAATTTCTTCGGCGCAGCCTCCTGCGAGGGGACCGCGCGTGTACACGCGCTAAATCGCACGTCGGGACAAGAACAAACTGCAAAATTGCTATAGCGCGACGTGCAAATCGAACAAGCGCGCGCGCGCAGGTATTTTTCTTTCTTTTTTTTTTGGCCGAATCCGTGTATATCCGTTACGTGTACTCTTTGACTGCGTTAGCATTCCGAGAGGCGTGCGCAACAATTGACATTTACGCGCCGGGCGATCTGGGACGTTGGCGATCTCTCCCCCGCGGAGAAAACCGAAAAACCAGTTTACACGCAAATCTGTATGGGTTGGCGTGTGTATGCCTTCGCACGCGACGCCCGTTATCTGTCGGTGGATATTCGGAATAAGGGGGGAGGATTCCGTGTAACGACAAACGAACCAAGCCCCTCGGTGAAGTCAAATACGAGGTCAGTTTGCAATGTGTGTCTAGGAGAAAGTCATTGAATCACTTGCGAGAAAATTATGTAGCCAATGTAGAAAAACTGTTAAACGACGCTAATTGGCAAATTCTAATTAAAGAAATTTATTTGCGAAAAATGTTATCAGCCAGGGTTTGAACTTGGACTTGTACATTCTAGACGGGCGTCCCACCAATTCGACCGCTGGGGTGAGAAAATTATGTAGCACTGAATAACCTAAACCTAAATCTAAACGCTATTTTAAATATGTCATACAAACGACGGTGTAATTGGAAGAAAAAGAAAAAAGTGTAAACGAAGTTGAAATGAACATCTCAATCCTATTTAGAGGTTGCCTTAAGACCGAATCAGACTAGCAATTGTCGACGCGGATTGGATTGGGATTGTCTTCTAGCCAATGAGAGCAAAGCAGCCAGCGATTTAGTCGACTCTCATTGGCCAGAGGACAATCGTTTGATTCGCGTAATTATCATGGAAAAGAGTTATCTCTTCGAAGGCACTTGTAGCGAATCGGGTTGCTTGCACTAGTGCGCACTTAGTTCACACTAAGGCTTGTTCAGAGTCAATTCTTATATTTGTGAATCTTACATACACGTTCAAAAACTCTTTTAGCCGAAAAGTGATTTGTACAGATAATGTATGGGTCATTTTACTGACTAAGGAGCCTTTCAAGAGGTATTTGAAAGGATCCTTAAATATAAGAATTGACCGTGAACAAGCCTTAGTGCGCACTGAGTGTGCACTAAGCGCAAGCAAATCAAATTCGCAATTATATTCGAGAACATTTTCAAGACCCTCCCGTGACATTAGCTCGTAGTTATCTGTTGTCAAGTGCTCGTCGTGCGTGCAAATGTAATTGACATTCGAAATAGGGGTACGCACGGTCGTTATCGCGACTGGCCGTGGCAGCAGAGGAGCGAAATGTAAATTATCGTTTCAATTGAAGCTATCAGAATTTCTGGCACAACAGATGGCCCTTATCTCGGCGCGAACAAATTTTTCTCGTAATAAAAATCGCGATCGCGCGACACGCGAGTTAGCGTGAGATAAACCTCCCGGCGTGTATCGTATGAATCGAAATGTAAATGAAGTACAAGACCGGTGCGGGATGCACCAAAGTCCCGATTTCACTCCGGCGGACACGGGCCGCACGGTACTTGACTGGGTAACTTTGTACGCTCTCACGAATCGCGCCGCATTCCGTTGAAGCCGCTTGGCACCTGATATCTCTCCGCGACGTAAAAACTTCGCGGCGGGAAAGAAAAGTGAACGGGAATCCGGTGCGATCGATTGAGCGAAATTATCGTATGTGGAAAAAGGCCGCGGTGGAAGAAGAACTGGCGTGAGAGAAAAGGGAAGTGACTCTCTAAGTGAAAGGGTCCGCGGCGGCTTCGTAACAGCGCGACCGGCAGTTTTATAGACGATCATAACGCGGAGTTTATGTCTAGGAGTTCCGCGAGTGCGTCCGCACGCGAGAGCCGACAGATCGTAAAGGACTGGCGGATAAATCACGATGCCCTATTCCACCGCGAAGACCGGAATATCGAGACAGGGGAGGACACGTGGGAGATTAAACGGGACATTCAAAAATATATAAGGCGTGCAGTGGCGCGGAAAGATGCAAAGTGCGATTAAAAAGGGCGGCGACGGCGACCGCGGTTTGCATTATTATCGCGAGATTACAAAGATTGTGCTGCATTATACAGACAATTCGAAAAGACTCTCCTCCGCGGTGAGTTTCTTCTGGCTCTGCTGTGACCTCAACGTTTTTAATTACTTTCTCCCGGGTGTCGGCTTAAAACTGTTATTTATTAAATAACCAGAGAGTGACAAATAATTGCGCATACAAATGAATGGATCTATTTTACTGATAACGTAAATGTAACTTGAGTTTTTACTTCTTCGTAACACACGTTACGAAAATAAACAGTGATGGAAAATGTACATTCGCAACTGATTAATTGAACACATTAATTGTTCTTTAAATCGTTGTTGAAATAGGCCATGTTTCATATTATTTTGCAAAAGCACGAAGATTTTATGAAAAAGACAAAAAGAGAGAGGGAAGGGGAAGGGAGAAAGAGAGAGACATTGATTTATGATCGAACAATATTCGATACATGTTGAACTCTGTTGGTACGTGGATATCGCGGAAATATCCTGAAGCTACATTAAACATGCCACAATCCTGTTTGAATGATAAATATTGTATTATGTCCTGTTTAGATATGGAATTATACAGTACGCGTGGTCGTGGCACAAGCTAAAATGTTATTTTTACCTTTAATTATGTTAGCAACAATAGAAATTTCTGAATATCAGTTAACAATAAAATGGAAAATTATGAGACAGACCAAACTCTTTCCAAATATTCTTTACACAAGAATTATATTATTTAATACGCAAAGTAAGTTTGCGTTATACTACACGTTATTGGTATATGTAATCTAGATTAAAAACTGTAAATGTAATAATGTTAAATAGGAAATAAATGTAACAGCTGCCCACATAGAAATAAGCGTATGGTCCGTATAAGAGATAAGCTTATATAATTTCGTAATTGCTCGCGAGCAATCGGTCATTCCTACACGCGATCTATTCACCAAGCTATCGATAGACGTCTAGAAATTTCGCCCAAGAGAACTGATCTCTCCAATATACAACAAAACGGACAGATACGTCGATCAATTTCGTCGTGGCGGTCCGTCAAACGCGGGATATTCAATTAACTTCTTGTCGCCGTGTTCCACGTGTGTATCCCGAGTCGTTAATTAACTTTAGCGTCGCCCTATGCTATATCCTATGCGCCGTGTCTCCCGTATCGGGATGCAAAGTAGCTATTAGCCGGATCTATTCTCCGCCTTCATTAGGCAATAAACTCGAATAATTATCGCCACTACGTGCCGCGCGAAACTTCTCTCCCTCCCCCTCTCTGCCTCTCCCTTTCCTCTTTCTCTTTCTCTCTACACCCCAAGAAAAAGGTTTCTTTCAAATCAAACAAATTTCCTTTCAATTTCGACTTTGCTGGAGTTTTATTTAATTTCAAAGAAATAATTTCTTTACCTTAATCAAAATTTTATTCGATTTAGACTGGGATCTCTAAGAGAATTCAGATCTATTTCTTCAAATATAGCAAATGTTTCAGTACAAGTAAGTAAAAATTTTAACGTATCTCATTTCTTTGGCCTAAATAAATCTTTTTTCTGGGTGTAGTGTTGTGCCATAACCACAGACTTCTATGTACTACTAAACTGCTATCTTCGGTCTGTCGGTGACACTCCAATGCACACATACTATTTACCTAACAAGACATGGCGGAACTCTTGCCTCACTTTTCAGCTCGAAGGAGGTAACAGTCTAGTAGTACATGTATAGAAGTCTGTGGCCACGACACACATTGTGCCATTGTCAAATTAAAAAAACGCCTTAACACGCCCGAGATTTCGCGAGATTGCGATATGCCAGAGCAACGTATGTACAATATATACGTGTGTATGCGTGTGCGAGCGCGTGAGTTAAACGTTTACCCAACTTCGTCCTGGCGTGGCAAATGCGCGAAACGTGGCCAATTATTGAATTACCGTCTTCTTCGACTTGGGTTTCGCAGTATTTTCCTCGCCTCTTACCCATTGCCTTCTATGTACGTTCCTCTCCCTAATGATTCCGCGTGGTATCCTCCGATCGCGATAACTCGCGCCACCCTCCCGTTTCCGAAATCGGAAATTTCACAATACGTGTACTTTGGCCATGAACTTCTTGAGGTATTCGTTGACGTCCTTTTTTTCGAGGAAACGCAATGCAATCGATATATAAAATTTTTTTCCAATGACGTAAAAAATGTAATAAATGTAACGAATTTGCTAAAATTCGTTGTACTACAAGTAAATTTTTTTTATGTATTTTTGAAAGTAACAAAAGCGAGTCTCTTTAGCTATTTACACGATGTATTTTGATGCGGTAAATTTTTCATTCTCTAAATAAAAATTGATCGAACTAAAATTATGGCAGCCTTACGATTCGCTCTCTTTTCGACTGATAAATTGTAATTCAACCATTTTTATATGCTGCACGTGTGTATAGACCTACACTGAATTTTACTCCGGCAAATGCAACGTGACCGATTACAGACGTCGCTTTCTCGCGAAACGCGATCCCACCGCGAACTCGGTATCATCAATCCGCTGATCTCATCCCGATCCCTCTATATCCTTTTACAGCGTCTCGTAGCTCTAGCGGGAGAACATTTTGATGGACGAATCACGAGCGCAAGATACGTAAGTCGTATATCGATAGAATGAGAAGAAAGAGGGAGATTAAGTTCAAACGATGCGAAATGAAGAGGAATGAATCGTAAATAATGAATTATACTTGTAACGTGTGTGAAACCGTCAGTCTCCTTCCAGAAATGAAAATTAGATTCAAAGATGAGCATAAAGCGAGGAAAATTATTGAAATATTTTTAATACAATACGCACTGAAGGATGCGAGTCGATCGTACTGAACAGCTGATCTGGGGCGCGATTATCATTGAGTAAAATATATAAATTTGCCTTTGGAACACATCGTGCACGAGGAAGACGGCAATAGGAGCAGAGGTTAACGAGATCCCGATGCTGCTGTACCATTGCCGATATCGCTGCTTCTTTTTACGAGAATCTCTCTCTCTCCCACCGTGCCGTTACTCAGACTCCCCCCTATCTTGCTCTATTTTCTTGCCCTAAGTGAATCACGACTCACCTCGTATTCTCGCGCCGTTTATCTCTCCGCCGCGAACGATAGTATTTTATACGCGCAGGTACGACAAGACCGGTGAATATTGTTCAGCTCTCGTTATGCGCGTGTGCACGTGTACCTGAGATGCTGTCGATTTGCATATACGCGCTCTCGTAAATCATCGAACGCCCCGGCGTAACGTTCCCGTGTAAACGACGTGTCGGACACGCGCACGCCGAAAGGTGAGATGCATTAGAGATATATGTCTATCGTTAGGTTAATGGAAAATAGAGACGAATGTGGAAACGGCTTTTCTCAAGCTACGCTCGGCGGAAGGAGTGTTTCAGATTTCTCACGTGGTACACATTCCTAAGACCTGGGCTTTTCAAATCCTACATTTTCCACACTAAGAAAAAAGTTATTGAAATGACTAAATACGTTTTAATTGACGGTATCTCTTTGGTTCAAATATATATGTTTTTAAGTTTAACATACGACTGTATTTATCGAAATATATATATTTTTTTTAATTGATTAATTTATTTGCTTGGCAGCCCGTGATTGCCGCGTAGAGTTGAATCAAGAAATACTTGTTGAAACAACGCTTTCTTTTCTCAGGCTCGGTCTCTCATTTTCTGGTTAAATGTTAACCGGAGGTTAATCGACTACCTCTCTTAGATAATAATATAGAAAAAGATGGAGAATCGACTAACCTCTGGTTAACTGTTAACCAGAAAATGAAAAACCGGGTCTCAGCGCGCCACAATTTACATTTTAGAATAACACCTCCAATAACCTCTCTAAATTTTTTGGAGTGGAATCTTATACTATTTTGGAGTGAGATTTCACTCGAAGAAATAACGAAAATACTGCCAGTCCGACTGGAGTGCAATTTCACGTTTTGAAAGAGTGCCGTTATTCACTCTGTACTTGGATTGATTCTTCAACTCTGAAGAGAGTGCTATGTTTTAATAGATTATTGTTAGCAGTACAAAAATTCATGGACGAGAGCTTCACTATTGTTTGTTCCCTACGATCATCGCATATAGAGGCTGTATTCTAATATTCACAGCCAGTACTGAAAGTCTATACTTCGTGTGACAGTTTCGCTTATTCTGCTGACTGCCATGGAAGAACCGTCCCGGTCCCTGATGGGGTTCCTTACATGCCGGGCTATCGTGATCTTACTTACGAGTTCGGCGACTAACATAAGTGGTGGAATACCGTACTTTAAGTCGGAGTGAAATTTGGACGATTTTTGCTGACGACTTTACTTTAAAAAATAAGAGTGAAATTCTTCACGTTTTGTCTTCAAGTGAATTAATTCACTCTATTGGAGAGTGAAGTGGTGTCAGTGGCACCATGATTCGCGTGAAAATTTTACTCCAAAAATTTTAGAGAGACAGACGCGTGAAACACATAATTCGAATATAAAATTAACTTCTAAAATGAAGTTAGTAAAAACTAGTTGCTCAGAAGATCACGGGAAACATTTTTATGCGATATTTCTCATATTTTCAAACAAACGATAAATAGCACGATGAAATCTTTGCTACATTCATATATTAAACTTTAACTCTGCATTTCCAAAAGACAAGTTGCCAGTCGCAATCAGAAGCAGAATATTCCTGTTGAAAAATGTCGGGGTGACGATTTAGGATTCTTCTTGATAATTCGTAAAATTTAAGTGTTTTTTATCACGCGTGTGAGAGTTTATCGCGCAAGTCTAAAAAAAATCGTAAGAAAGTCCAAAGATCTGTACGAGACAAATAAGTGTGAATTCTTCGTGTCGCAAAACGCGCGTCTCCTTCAATTCATGGACAGAACTGTATCGCGGATAATAACGAAGTGAGTATGTAAAGGCAAAAAAGTCAATATGCAAAAATATTCCCTCTACCGAGATCGACCCAGACCTTGGGTGCGACGCTGCTCTTCATATTAAATCGGATTTGACAGGTTTAACCAGTGCCGCTGTGGCGCTATTAACTTGCGGAACAATGCAACGCTTTCAGCGAATAGATAACGAGTGTTTGGTGTAAATAACGAATGCGAGAGGAGCCTGTAGAATCAAACTCGCGCGTTAAGTTGCCGAACGCAACAAATTGCCGGAGGAACGAGATATTTATTTCCGCTTCGCCTCGATAGCAGGGTCACAATACACTCCGGCTTCTAAGTACCGAGACTTGGGAAAGTACTGTATAATAAGACCAACGACACGAAATGTCTCCTCCAGTCAGTTTGCCGACTGCAGTCGGCTTTCGCGTGAGCAACTTTACCGTGGCCATTGCGAATTTACGAGGTAATGTCAATAAGAGCGAGTCCGTAACTCGCGCGGAGACTTTATGTATTCTTCGCCAAGAAGACTAGGTCTGCTCCCTAGCCTGAACAAACGGAAGCGTTGAATTTCTCGAAACTTATTCTCCCCCAGCTCCCAAGGCCCGCGCGCGCGCGCGCGCCGCTACCGGAATGCAATCTCGCGCATTGATATTTTAATCGTTCTATTCCCGACTCCGCGAGTCAAGGATAATTGATACGATAATCCGAAACTGTCATCAAACACGGGCCGTATTTATAACTTCGGTGGAGAAATAAAAGTGCCCTCGGTCCGCAGATACGTGCCTCGGGGACTGTAAACTCGACTCCTTACGAATACTTGCACGCTGTTATTATCGTCGTGATTCACGTTAATAAACTTACGGCGTCTCGCACAATGGCGTTTAACGAATCGCGCGCGCACGTGCACGGTAATTCAACAGTAATATACGATATAATATTAACGTTGATTTTCGTCGCAGTAAAGGTGCGCGCGTCACTCATATTTCGGCCGGGTAAAGAATTATTTGAAAATGTAGGAAACGTACTCCGGCAATAATCGTAAATCTACGTCAGCTGGGAGGGTTTTCACGAGCTCGTAGCAGTAACGTCAGCAGTAACGTCGGCTCGATTCCATTCTCTCCGCCGCTAAGTATACAAGACGAATAATTAAACCGCGATCCTGAAGGTCTTCCCAAGAAAAGACAATTTCTGTCAATAGCGTCGACAATTTTTGCGCAAAGCCCCTCGGCACGCTCGCTTATCTACCGATATTTGCTTGAAATCCTCGAAATCCAGCAATACTTGTTTGAAATCCCACACGAGAGGGAAAATTTCCAAAAAACTGACGCCAATTAAAAATCAAAATCTTGTATCTAAATGGCAAAGTATCAATAGTATTTCAGTATAAAAATTTGGAGATATCTGTTAGTAAGAGACTATATAAATTTGATTCACGCATTGCGTCCACTATCATTTTCTCGAATCGGCTCTCCAAACTGATAGAATCCACAATTATCCAATATAATCGATCGTAAATTTTACAATATTATGCGTAAATGCCAAATTATAGTTTAATGTCTTAGAAAAAGGTTTTAGGAATATAAAAAATTGACGCCGATTAAAAATCAAAGTCTTGTATCTAAATGGCAAAGTATCAAAAGTATTTCAGTATAAAAATTTGGAGAGATCTGTTAGAAAGGGGATGATATAAATTTGATTCACGCATTGCGTCCACTATCATTTTCTCGAATCGCCTCTCCAAACCGATAGAATCCACAGTTATCTTTAGCCCTGGATACCGAGGCGCTGCCAGTTGGATCTTTAAATATTTACTGCGTACCGATTGAAGTGCATTGCGAGTGACGACCAGATAGACGTGCTCCGATTTGTGCATCAATGCACTCAGGCGCTTGCGGAGAAGGTCACGTCTCTCATTACGGGCTAACGATTCGATATTAAGTCCCATGTTTGCTCCTATTGCGGCGGAACCGAAGGGAGAATTCGATATCTCCTATTTGCCATTCGATCCCCAAGTTTCCCAATAGAGAGGGCGGAGAAACTCAGTAAACACGAAATCTATATGAAGCTCGCAACCGCCAGTGCCATTTGCAAAATTTCTTTATCGGGAATATTGTTGAAAAGAAATGAATTATATTATTACTGAAATACAGTGAAACAATTCCAGCAATAATGAAACTGACAATTCGCAAACGTCGTATCGACGTCGCACTAATCTACTGTACTATACAGGTATTTAGAGTCTAATGATTAAAAAGTAGAAAATTTTGAGGAAAAATATTTTTAAATTAATGCACAAATTAATCTTCTTTTCGAGTACATTCCAGTCCTTTGTTTGGAAAGTTAATGTGATTGTGGTACGATATCGAGGAACATTATGGGATAAAATCGGAGTATCTCGTCGACTATGCAGACTTTCTGCGAATATCGCGCGTGCAAGATGGCCACCTAAGAAGACGACGGCGTGCCAATTTCCGCATCAATCATCTGTCGTAAAAGTAAGGTTGAAGAGAGTTTAAAGACCTGGCGCCAGCAAACCTGTGTCAATATTTATTATTTGTGCGTCGCCCTGACGCGAGAGAATATGACAGGACAGGTTGTGTGATCCAACAATCTACTGTGATTTCTTTTTTCTAACGACTACTGTCCTAGAAATGAGGGAAACAGATTTGCGAAAATAAAAAATAAAATTATAAGCAGAAGTAAAGAAGTGCGTATCGATTGCCCTCAGAGTTGATAAAATCTCTATCGACGTTGTTTAAGCCGACTACTCGGTTAATTAAACCGGCATGAAACGAGTTTAACAGCTCATGACTGAGAAAGTAATGTCTATCGGTTTTTGCGAGTAGATAATACATTTAACTGCGTCACGTCCGAAAAGAAACCGGCGCGCAGGACAAAGGTGGAAGGAAACGGTATATGAATTCACATTTTAATAAATTACGAGTATAGGCTACCTACATCTTTTAGACCCGCATTAGCCGTTTTCTATATGTTGTTAAGCTTTATTGCGGGCCCTACTTTGACTCTAATGATAATACATTTACTCATGTTATGGGCTACGTTTATATTAGACAATTGTGTTGTTTGCAAAATATAATGTGCAACATGAAATTTTTATAAGTTTCGACAACTTAATACAAGACGAGGGGTAAACCGCTGAGAGCATTGTGGTATACAGATTTGCGACATTACTAAGTATAATATTTTTTGGGCATTAGGCTGAAGCATTATAAACATAAAATAAGATGAATTAAGATAAAACAAGATAAAATAAGATAAAACGAAGTAAAACAAGATAAATAAAATAATAAGATAAAGTAATGTCCACTGGGCATTAATAGGCATTGGGGTACATAATTTTGGTCAGCGATTTACCTCTCGAAACAAGATATGCGAGGGGGAAACCGCCGACCAAAATCTTGTACACCAATGCCCACTAATGCCCAGTGGGCATTACTTGATCTTATTACCTTATTTATCTTGTTTGATCTTGTTTTATCTTATTTTATCTTTATAATGCCCAAAAAATGCTAAGTAATGCCTAGTAATGCCCAGCAATGCCGCAAATCTCTACACCACACTGCCCTCAGCAGTTTCCCCCTTGAAGATATGTTATACACATATATAAATTGTTACGCGAGAAATTAAAACGTTTCTAACGCCGCTTTACTTTTGCAATTTGTTCTAAATATTATATTGTCGTGAAATGAGATATTTTTAAGCGCGTGCTTGCGGCATACAGTGAAATCGTATTTTTAAGAAAGCGTAAACGAATAAACTCTCGTCGGTGAGAAAAAATTGAAAGCAAGGGGGAGAAAACGCGGAGGAGGAAGGCACGGAAAAGGGAGAGCTCGTATCTCGGCAGTCGGAATGCCGTGAACTCGGGTTCATGCTTTACGAGCGTGCTTACAGCTGGGCGCGCGGCGCGATATCGATTACTGGGAATACTAGTGCAATTACACAATGAAGTAGTAATGGCAATATCGCTGATAAACCTGATCGCGCAGCATCGCGTGGCGAACGGAGACCCGTATGCGATGCGTATGAACTTCGGTTAAACGAGAAACCGCGATGAGAGAATCGTTGCGTACGATAAATCAATTATTCACGCACTTCGGTAAATGCCGGTAGGTACATGATATGTGTATAAATTTAAGAATAAAATACAGTTAACAGAGTAGCACGTACTCCACATATTTAATCGTATTTTTTTTATTACACGGTTATTGTCCTGTTATCGACAGGCAGATAAAACTGAAAGCTATATCCAGGGTTGAGGAAGTTACTTTATCAAAGTATCTAGTTACCAATTCTGAAAGGTAACGCGATACAGTTGCTCAAAAAATAACGAACCGTTACTTTGCAGTTACTTTCTTGCAGCAAAAATTGAAGTATCAAATCTGTATTTGAATTGTAAAGTGTTCGAGAAAGGCGTTTATGCGCAAAGGCAAGGCCTAATGCGATCTGTGGAGGTTTAAAATATATATAAAGTAACTATTAATGTAACCATATATACATTAAATTAGTTACTAGTTATCGAAAGAATGTAAAAAATATTGTCATCAAATTTGAGTACCTTTTTATTTGTTTCGCCAGTGGTAATTAACCAAGTGGAATTTTAAAAAACCGACCAAACTTGCAAAAATAATGATCTTTATTTTAGTTACATTTATTCGAGATCCACTAACGTACGGTTGCTGCTCAAATATTTTAGAAATTGACATCGCTAATAAAAATCCACTGACTACCGAGACATATTGTCCTTAAAAAGGACCCGATAAAGAGGTTGAAACGTAGAGACTAAAATAAAGATCATCATTTTTGCCAGTTTGGTCGGTTTTTTTTGTCAAATTCCACTTTAATATTGTTATGTTTAGAATTCGTTGCGATTAAATTAATTTTTACTTGCGCGATATAAATTATATTACTTTATACGTTACAAAGTAAATCAATCGACAGCAAAATTGCAACGAGAGGTAAACCGATATTAGTTTTGTCAAGTCGTTTTTGTTTTCTATTAAATCCGAATGTCTCAAAGAGAATTACTTTTTATATTAAGATCAGCAATTCTAATTTATATTAAATGAAACATTTATTGGAATGTTAATTGACAATATATGTGTGTATATGTAGTATTTGTACCTCGATTTGCATATTTCAGAAACTTTCCTTGCCAAATAAGGCTTACGGAGTGCATCCTGACGTTTATCACTTTTCTTATTTAATCACGCAACAACTCGCGCTGTCGTCGACAGAGTTTATTTCAACAATTCGGCCACGCTTTAGTAAATCGAAAATGATGATAAGGACAGTCCGAAAATACATATGGTATAACCAAAAAAGGTTCGCCTCAAGGAGCGTCAAAACATAAATAGCTACATAAAGCCAACAGTCTCTTAAAACAGAACAAATGTCCCGTTTTTCTTTTTTTTTAATTAATCGACTCTTTCAACAAAAGTGTTTTATCGCGCAGTTAATTAACTTACATACGTAATCCGGAGATTTTTAAGCACGTGGTGAAAGTAGGTTCAGTGTTGCGTCTTTGTTGCATCGTTAAAGCTCTTAAACAACGAAGCATACTTTAAAGCGAAATAAAAATAAATGTGTATGTTACGGGACATAAGATGAATATTTATTGTAAAATTTCCGTCACGTTACGGAAGCATCGCGGATTTCTTAAAATCGAGTAAAACGGTTTACCGCTACCCCCCTTTTCCTCTTCCAGCCCTTCTCGATTTCGCATGATTTATTCATACCGATCACACGCGAAAGGAGCGGCGGGTTGCCCGCGGACAGTAATCTGCGACTTACGTGGATAACACGTCGCCTTTCGTCACGTGTCGCGGAAACGCCTCTCTCTATTATTTCCGGAAGGGTATGCAAACGAAAGTATGAAATATGATCGAACTGCTGCGAGAAGCCGGTCGAGTTCGAACGTAACCAGCTTATGTTAGCTTACGTTTACCCCGCCGACCAAGGAGCGCAAAAGGAAAATAGAGCCTGCACTCGCGTTTCTCTGGACAAATTTGAAAGATTAATTTCACCGAGGAGGAAAATGATTTTTCGCCGACTCACAAATGCATCGAGATATTCCCTTAGATTCTTCTTTTATCCTTCGTGCCACGTACAATGTTAGTTTATAATTATATGTAATTTTATGTTTATTCAATTAGTAAAATTCGTAAGCAAGAAAATTCTTTTAATAACGGCACACAATCGAGTGCAACTAACGGGCAAAATGCGTCTTGCGTGCAAGTTGATTCTCACAATGCAAAGCGTAGGTCATCACTGAAGGGGGAAAATTTCCTAAATCTTGTAAACCGAAGAAAGTAAACGGTAAAAAGAAACACGAAGGAAGTGCTTGAAAGACCATCTCGGCGAAGACAAGGACACTCCCGCGACAGACCGTGAATGGCGGATGTGTACAAATTCATGATACAGAGAACGTCCATTCTGTGGCGGGGGCATAGACAAAAGGCCTCTGCAATGGAGATGGCGATCAAATGGGAATGTTTTCATTTCGATGCAAATGCGCGCGCGCGAGTCGAGGCTTCGGGAGTAAAAAAAGATATAACGATCGCCGCGGAGGGGAAGCTTTGCCGATACTTTGACGATACGCCCGATGCAGATTGGCAACGGAGACACAAGCCGGGAAATTAAAATACTCCCACGAGTGTGCGATCCTGATAATCGCTGATAGCCGCCAGGAAGTAGGGGGACATCGCGGCTCGAATATGCGAATATAAATTACAAGGGGGAGTGAAACGCGAGCGTTTTTTAAAGATAAATGGCAAAATCTGATCAAACGTTCTATTAACATGTCTAGGTAAATATGTGACGCGATTATATTTGCCAAAAGTCGATGTACTGTATTTGTGTACAGAAAACACTTGAAAAAAACCTTAACCATAATTTGTATTTTAAAAAATTCCCTGACTATCTCTATTAAAGACGATAATACAAGTAGAAAACTTTTAGAAAGCACTGCAAAAAGGTATTGTTTCCCGCATAAACTAAAAATTAATATAAAATTTAGTATCTCCGAAGTTCTCGTTTAAAAAATATGTATAATATTAATTCCAATAGACTAATTTTTTTAATTAAAAACTTATCATATTGGTTTCTTTCTAAAATAGTGATCAATATCTCTGATTTAGTATTTAAAACAAACATCTTTTTCCATAAAGACTATAAAAATGACTAATATTTATATAAATACATTTTAATTAAGCGTTAGTTATTTTTAAAATTTTTGCCAATTTACACCATTGGATAAAGTCCGGCACGGTAAAAACTGGAATTTACCATGGTTTTCTCCACCCCCTGGATTTTTCCAACCAACCCTGTGCCTTTGGCCCAAATCCAGCGGCGTATGTGTGTAGCTTTGATACGCTGCCACACATACAAATTTTCTCTCACTGTTCGGGCCAACAAAATGTCGGATGCGCAGAAGAGATCGACGCAAAACGAAACAAATGACAAAGTGAGTATACTAGTTATACTATGGTTCCGCCATGAATTTACTGCCCTTGCAGTGAAATCTGTTCGGTGGAAAACTCATGGTTAGATCGTGTGTGTAATTGTTGCGAAAAAGATCTGTGAAATTCAACGTCGAAAACTTATCTTATATTAAGACAACTCTCCTCTATATATTTGTTTTTACAAAATTTATCAAGTCTATAGATTGAAACACGTGTCATTGATTCTTCGAGGAGAAAAGTATGTCAGCCTGAGACTAAAGCCTATCACACAATGCCGGGCAACAGGCAACAGGAACAGGGAATAGAATTTCTAACCCGTTGGATTGGTCGGAAGAAAATTTCCAACGAATCCAACGTGTCAAAAATTCTATTCCCTATTCCTAATGCCTGTTGCCTGGCTTTGTGTGATAGACTTAAGGCTCGGTTTCACCAACGACGCTTAACTTCAAGCTTAGTTCAATTCGCTCATCGTATCTTTCCAACTGTTACTTTAGAAAGAGACAAACGTGAATTCAATCAAGATTAAAGTTAAGCGACGTTTGGTGAAACCGAGGACTGAAAAGTAACGCGAACAGAATCAACCGGGAGAGGAGGAAATACTCCGAATTTTAAATTCCTGTCCTTTCACACCCGCTGTTCGCTACAAGTTCGCATGCTTTTTTTAACAAGGTGCAGATTTTTCCCGGTCTCAGTGTTTCCCCGATAACCACGTCGCGCGGTCTAAGCTGCGTGTAAGCTACCAGTATTCAGGGGTCAACCTGTAAAAATGTCATGGGGTTTAACGGACGCCGGGGCCTTCGTTCGGTATCGACGGTAAAACGACAGACACGACGCACGGACGACTGGACCGAGGATTTTTCTTCGGCCAGCTAAGCCAAAGAATCGATAGGCGCCGCGTACGACGTGGCTCTGCGACGTGGTTCGTAAAAATCCACGTTCCCCCGTTCTTGCACGAGATCCGCGGGGGGAAAAAAACGCGGCGGGTCGTTAAACCCGGCGACGTAAGAAATCCCGTCGAACCCACATGAGAATCGCCACGGAAAGAAATCTCACTCTCGTCTCGTTCCCCCTTTTTCTCGCGAGCGCCGGTACACATCGGCGCGCGACAGCGAGAGAGACGAGAAAGTGCGAGAAACGCGCGACGAAAGAAAGAAGGGGAAAAAAACGAAGAGGAAAGAACGATCTACGTGTCGAATCTCGCGCGAAATACACGAGATGCGCGTAAAAAGGAGAAAGAAAAAAAAACACTTGGCTGCTATTTGTTACGTTTTGTTGCTGGATTGCGTGAACCGTTGCGAGCATCACGGTGTAGTCCGAGAAAGGGAGAAAACGAGCCATTCAAAGCCTGTGAATTATACAATCGCGCGATACTTGGAAGAATTAGCGACGAGCTATAAACTCTATTTACGAGGACAAGGAGCGGAGAAGAGGGAAGTGCGGGACGGCAAAGTGCACTTAATAAAGGCCTCGCGCGAATTGTCTTCAATATAACATTTTTTTAATGCTCCGTTTCGTTCATCACAGTAGAGGGCGGGTGGGGGGATGAAAAGCTTTCCGCGGCTCTGCCCTTCGCAGTTTTCGTTTGTAAATAAGCGCCGCTCACAATGTATACTGTAAAATTATATACGGCCTTAGGCAAAATTATTAGGCGCTCTCATAATCATTACACCGTACTGTATCTAATACCAGGAAGATTTCTATTGTTTCAAAGTTGTTTACTAGAGCGTTCGTTGCTTCTGTGCAGCAAGCAATTTAAATATTTCCTGGTATTACACCCACAGAAAGGATTTCTGTTACCGAGACGAGAAACACTCTTGACGCACTTCTATTTCTCACAACTTCATTTGGTATAAAAATACGAGAACGTCGACATAAAAGCGACAATTCTTATTCTCCTCTATCGGATTAAAAAAAAAGATTGACTTACTATATTGAGACAAGAGTAACTTATATAAATGTATAAGTTTGTATAGTCTTGCGTTTTTAGAATAAATTTTCCCTTCGTCTTACAACGCACGAAGTTGCCACCGCGATATTCGACAAAAGGCGATAGATACTATCATTTTATTATAGATTTTAGAATTTTTCATTTAAGATAAAAATATTCCCGAGGGGGAAACCGCTGAGGGCATTGTGGTGTGCAGATTTGCAGCATTACTGGGCATTACGAGGCATTACTAGGCATTTTTGGGCATTAGTTTGGGCATTAGTCCTTGCTGGGGCATTAAGATAAAATAAGATAATAAGATAAAGAGTACACAAATGCACGCTCCGTCTGAATAGTCTACACAGGTGAAAAATTTGTGTAAAATTTAACAGAAATCACATGTCCCAAACGGTCCACACAAATTCTTGTGTTAATTTAACATAATATGGATATGTTAAATGGCCACACTAATACTCTGTTAATATTTTAACGCAAAACAAATGCAAATCTCAAAATAACTTGAAATAAATTTTCTGCAAAATTAACATATTTTTAATGACAAAATAAATTTTTAAAAACCGTAATTTTTACATCTTACAGGTGTAATGAGTTAAATGACGGTTCAAAATCACTCACACTTATGTTATACCATTTTATTCTGTGAATTTTAAGAGACAAGTTTTGTTACTAATAATATAGAACATATGTATCGTGTAAGATTAAAAAATAAGTACAATTAACACCAGAGCAATATGTTAAATTAACACATGAACGCGTTAAACACTTAACACCAAAATTTTAACCGGCATTCTCTTTAACGAGAAGACACAAATTTTCCAACTGTGCACCTACATCGACGTGCGCGAGATTTGCCCAAAATTTCCTAAAGTTACACCCATTTGATAGCTAATTTACTTTAGATAGTTAATTAATTGAGACTTAATTAATATTCAATTTAGTTATTAAACTCCGTCTGCGCTGCCCGCCCGCAAAACGAATTGAATCTCTAATAGCCTACTCTTCCCCGTTACACAGCGATTCGGTGCTTGCCGTAATGCAGCAAAGTGCAGTTCGCGTGATTCGCCGAAACCTACTGAATTGACGCTCCCGTTGCACGCGCACTCGAGAGATCAAGTGCAAGCGACTACATCGAACCTCGAAAGAGCGGATAAGCTGATTCCTCGCATTAGCCAACTCCTCTCGCAAAATGCGCCCCGAGGAGCGGCGGCGCGTATGTAAAATCCCGCTGCGCGAGCTGCAACGCGCGTCCCTCGAAAAAGTGCAACGCACACTTCTCTCCGGCAATCTGTCGCGATTTCCGAAGCGTCGCGCGCGCGCTCAAGAATTTCAACCGACATTCGTAAACGCTCGTCACGGCAGGCGAGATCATTCGAGTAACGTTGGAAAACAACAATGTTTACTCGGGGGAACAAATTGTATCTCAACGGCGCGTCCTGAGTCAGGGCCTGGCGTCTACGACAATTCTACGCGCGTTCGCTTCCGGCAGCGACTCGAGTCCCCGCGACAGAGTCGTAAGCGGCTGCAATCTGCGTCGCCTCGCGAACGCGACTCGACGACGAAGGATCGTCGCAAGCCGTTTACGATTCCGTCGCGAGAACTCGAGCCGCTGTCGGAAGTCAAGTCACCTGAGCGCAACGCGAAGTATCGATACTTCAGGGCGCGAGCTATTATCGACCCTCAACCGTCTATCGCCGAGTGCCGCTACGAGATTGAATTTGCCCCGGCCGGCCGGCTGGCCCGCCCGCCCGCTCCGATAATCGTCCTCCGACACGACGGCACGTAAACATCAATCGCGTACACTCACCGCAAACGTTGAGCCAGCCCTCGACGCGGCAGGGATACTCCAGCTTCATCTTCGGTCCCCCGTGCGCGCGGATCGCGCGGAATCCAGGTCGCGGTTGACGCTGCTCCTCCTTCTCCTCCTCCCCGCGGCGCGGCGGGTCAGGCACTGATCGCACACAAACTTCTCCTCCCCCCCCTGCCCCGCCGACCGAGTATCACTGGGAAACGATACCGCCGTGCGATACCGCCGCGGCACACATTCTTCCGCGACGCGGTTACGCGAACACGCGGGGCCTCCCTCTCTCTCTCTCTCTCTCTCCCTCTTCGTGTCCTCGCGACACGAGGGTGACACGCGGCGGGTGGTACGCTGACCGAACGCTGGCGGGGAACACTTCGCGAGCAGGTGCCGCGAGAGAGAAACGCGCGCGCGAGGGAGGAACGCGGCGAGGACAGCGCGGATTTCAGCGCGCGAACTGTACGCTCACTTCGGGCGAGCGCGCGCGCAAACGCGAGACACACGCGACGACGACCGAATCCGAACTGAGGCGGCGAGCGAGCGGCGCGGCCGGCATGGCTGGCTCCCCCTCCCCCTTTCGCCCGCGCTTTCGCTCTCTCTCGCTCGTTGACGCGCGCGCGCGCGCGCGCGCGCTCCGTTTTCCACAATTTCCACCCGCGCCGATCGTTCTCGCTCGTACCTTTCGCTCTCGTTGTCAGGTGGCCGGGCGCCGCTCTCGCTGCCGCTCGCTTCGCGTCCCTCGAGCGCGTAATCACCGCCGACGATCACCGGTGTCACTCGACAAATCGGCCGCTTTGATCCCCGATACCGGCGCGTCGCGCTGAGGTTCGACACCTGCGGGCTGTTGTGAAAATACACGCGCGCCGCGTTGCGGACCCGCGCGAGATTAGCCCCGGGGTTCGATCGTAAATCCTTTCCTCCGGCGGGAATTCGCGAGGGGTAAAAAAGGACTTTTGTCGAGGAATTCAATATTCCAAGGTTTTCACCTTTCACGAGCTCATTTTCTTTCGTAGCCGAGAAACACAGCAAGAGAAAATTGTTAGGCACCCACCCTCCTAATTATTGCACTGTACTGAATCTAATACCTGGAAATTTCAATATTAAAAAAATGTTTAGTAAAGCGTCCGTTGCTGCTATGCGGTAAACAACTTTTAAACGATAAAAATCTTTCTATTGTGGTATTAGATTCTGTACGGTGTGCATTGGAAATCTAATAGCGAATTCGACAGCTTGCACTAGTGTGCACTAAGGCTTGTTTACAGTCAATTCTTATATTTAAGGATCGTCTTGAATACTTTTCGAAATAACCATCATTAAGCAGTTGATCGACCATGGCTGGCGATGTGTTTTTAACACAGAAAATTTATTGCGACTATATAGAGACGACAGAACGCGCGCTTTGGCGCGCGCGCGCAATTTGTAGTCGAGCGTTGTATATTTAAAAAAATTTGTATACATGGAAAGAAGTAATTGTATGCGCAACATCATTTTAAAATAAAAAGTAATTCGTCACTCACTGATACGATTCGCAACCGCAGCGTTGTACATCGTTAACCATATATGTTTAAAGTACTGTAACAATACAAATATGTATGTGATTATTATAGACTAATTATGTAAAATCGAAATTATTGCATTAAATATACTTTATATTTTATATTTTTTAAAATAGGTATTTGTTGAAATAATTGTATAAAATATTGAAAAAGTCTTCCTTTTAAATGTGAACTAACAAAATTTTATACATATGGTTTTGTCTCTAACACACATTCCAATCCTCGTTCGAATCATTTGAATAAATAAAATAAAAACACAGAACAGATACTTTATTTTGCACAAGTAGCAAATAGCATAAAAATGTAAGACACTCACCTCACCGATTTCTCCGTTGTTGCCCGGTGCCCCCTGGGCCTCCTCTTCCTCTTTTCCTTGTTGCACTCACACACACTCACTCGCGAAAATCATCGATCGCGCGAAATTTCAGGCACTCCCGTACGCGATGTGAAATACCGCGAGACGCACGAAATATTAATATTAACAAAGATCGCGTGACTCTCTATCATACAAATTATTCAAATTAACAACTTGCATTTTAGATTCGGAAAAATAGGATAATGGATAAAACACTTTTGAATTGGCGATATAAAACGCAACGCGAGCATCGAAAGCATAATCTGCAGTAAAGAAGTGGTTATTAGTCCGCGACGAAACGTATTTTACAATCTTTGTCATTCAAGCTAATCCTCGAAATAAATTATGTGAGCGAAATTTCCAGCGACAAATAGTTGTTATTAATTGCAACAGTTAATCGAGATAATTTTCGATTACATTTACATAATGTAACGATGTGCGATAAGCGACTTTCCTTACCTCCTGCCCGTTCGAGTTGCGAAGAACCACAGAGCGAATTACAGCGCGAACGCCGAAGTCGCACAAATTTCTCTCTTATCCCGAAAATGGAACAGATAGTCTCGTGAAATATCTATGTACGCGTTGATAAAGAGCCGTCGCCTCAACTTGCAATTCGTTTCTCATTACAAGTTGTGGAAACTTAATAATTAATCGAGGAACGTTACTTGTTACAGATGAAGGTGTGCAAATCAATAATGTTTTATCCCTGCATTCATCGCGATCGAGTCTTGGAAACCGATAACGCAAAAGTAATACCACGCACGGAGCGACTCTCGCCACAGCCTACCGGCACGACGTTCGGCGAGCGAGTGATAGCGCAGCGACCTTCAGATACACACGATGGCACGCAAAAACACCGTACGTCACCGCGCCGAGAGAACAACAACGAACGTTGAGAATTCGTTGGCTTTTTTGTTCCGTGACTGTTACTATGTTTTGCGTATCATTTTACGGACTTATTGATTAAATTAACGATTAATTCTGCTTAATCGAGAAAATATTTCGAAACAGAAATCGTTGTTACTTAAATTCTAATTACTATGATTAGAGATTTTACTTCAATAGTTGATGCATACAAATGTAAATCTCTAAATTGCAAATCTTCATTTACTACGAATCTAACGATTTACTACGAATAACTTTCGCAACGATTACGCGATCTAACAATGAATTTTCCACTAAACAGATTTCACTCCACGGGAAATAAATCCATGGTGGAGTCGTCAGATGACGCCTATTAATTTAGCGGACACTCCGCTGTCTCATATTAGAATCCTATCTCGTAATAGGGGACTTTCCTCTATGTGTATAAAAGTAGCACACTTACAATTAGATTTACAGTATAATGATCGAGGAGAGTGCCTAGTAATTTTGTTTATGGCTGTACGTTTAGAAAAATTCGTGCAAGTAGACAAATTGTTGTATCGCACGTTGCTGATAAACCTTTTAAGCATATTGATTTGCGAAGAGCACATTGTAAATCAGACTTATTCCGGGTATTATTCGACTTGTCGTCCGACAAATTTGTCAAACGTATTGATCGGCTGCGGGATAGAAAAGTTGTCAAGTGTCTATTTTGCAGTCGATCGATGCACTTAAAAAATTTGTCGTACGACGAATGAAATATCTCGCAGAGTGGCGTCGAGAAATGATAAAAAAACAAAGTTACACGAAAGCGGTATTGTTGGTGCCTCACCATTTGCGTGGACTATTTTGTCTCTCTCGTGTTCTATCTAATGTTTAACCCTTTCACGACCGAATTAATTTTTTCTTTTGACGTTACTGTTGATTAAAATGATTTTAGTGTCAAAATAATTATATTGTAATATATAATATTGTAATATTATGATATAATATTATATTATTATATTGTATAATATCATTAATATCTAATAATTATATAATATGTGTTCTTGAAGTGACAATTATAGTAGTTAAATGAGACTGTAATATCGATGAAACGTAAGATTATTAAATGTTTCTAAAAAGATTATAGATTGTTGCGTGTATACAAAACAATATACGTTCATTTGAGTATATAAGAGTTGAACTGACACTTTTTTCCGTGCAATATCGTCAAGTATTGTATTTGAACTGATCAGGCAATGACTAAACCAATTTACTAGCTATTTACTATTTGATATGCGTATCATACGTGCAAACTAAACGGAGAAAATTTTCTCTTAAAATTTATTCCGAAAATTATGTAATCGTGGGACAACGTGGCAGTTTGAAGAACTTTATAAGAGTTTTGTGAAATTTTGTCATACGTTCGACTAGTAAAATGTATGGTGAATTTTCAAACAACTCTCATAAAGTTCTTGAAAACGCCACGTTGTCCCTGGCGAAAATAATGTGTTTATTAAAAGTTTATAACAAGTTTGTTTAAACGTTGTGTCAATGTTTCACTTGAGTTTTAAAACATTTATCGAACTGTTTGTAAGATATAAATTTAAACGTGGAGTTGTTTGTGACATGTTCACAGCTACACGTCAAATTGCGTTTAATGATATAGTGTCAAAAGTTTCCATTATAGTTTTCTAAGTGTTTGCAAAACGTTATCGTCAGCAAAGAATCAACCAGGTGTTTGCAAACGGTGTAACCATCAATAAAACTCTTCGTAAACAAAGTAACTATCGGCAAAACTCTTCATAAATAAATACAAACATCATCTCTCACTAAAAATTTTCGCCAGGGGTCGCGCGATCGCAAGATTTTCAGGGTAAATTTGAAGAAAAAACCCCCTGTATAGCGGCACGTTTCCTATTATGAGACAGGCTCCTAGTGTGAAAGCAGGCGTCTCATATTACGAACCTATCTCTCCTCTATACAATTTCAGACGCATATCTTCGAAGAAATGCAAGAAAAAGAGAGCGCGAGAGCGGCCAAGTAAGCGTTCGGCTAATCGGAATAAATCGCCAAGTGATAAACGAAGCGGGGGCGCGGACCGTATCGCGCAGGTGCCGATCGAAGCGGGACGGCTTCGCGGCCAACTTCGCGCCGCTCGCGCGGCGCGCGGCGCCCCGCCATCTGGCGGGCCAGCTCCCACTCAGTCCTGTCAAAATGGCGCTCAAGGCACAAGTCGGTCAAAGTGAGTAGCGTGAAAAAAGCGTTAAATTCGCGCGGCGTTGGGATCTACGTGTAAACGTCGTCGACGCGACGTCGTCGGGCGACTCGCGCCGCGTGCCGATCGCGTCGATCTCGCGCCTGCCGATCCCGCGGTCGCGTCGCCGACGTCCATCTCGATTGGGGCGTACGCGCCCGCGCCCCTCCGCTCCCCCCTGCGATGATTTCATCGGGCGACGAGGAAACGTCAAACGCCGCGGCGAAGACAATCCTCGTCGCGTCTTTCCCCGAGGACTCGCGATCGGCGCGAACGCGATCCTCGAGTGTCCGCCTCGTGTCGATCGTCGCGAGTCAATTGTCGCGCCCGGGCGCGCGGGACTCCCGTTCCCGCGTCTCCGCGACGTCAAGAGCGCTCCTTTTAGCGGGATTATCGTTGATTTTCAGTAGCCGCTCCGCGGGTTTTAACGCCCGGCACTCGCCCCGGGAAGATCGGCGAGACGTAAACGCGGGACACTCTCGTGGGAATCCGCGCGAGTATTTTTCCACGTCTGCGATCGTCCGGTGGGCGCGCGATCACGTCATGACGGAATTGGGGGGGGGTTGGGGGGGGGGTCAAT